>NC_050605.1:17255845-17343345 GCF_013368585.1 Megalops cyprinoides
GCCGCCCCCGCCCCACGTGATTGGCTCCGCCCCTCCACCCCCTCCCCCACCCCCCCAGAGCCAGGCCCCCCAACAGCAGCCCAGCAGCGGCAATCTCCTGTCTCTGCAGCAGGCCCCGCCTCCGCCTCCACCCCCGCCCCCTCCTCCCTCCGCCTCCGCCAACCCCCCCCTACAGGCGGCGCATCACTACCCAAGCATGGGGGGGTTCCAGGCACCCCTTCTGCACCCGGGGGCGACCAGCGCCCCAAACGCGCCCCCCTCAACCTACCAGCCCCACCAGCAGGGCGTGCTCCCGCCCCCGCCCCCTCCCCCACCTCAACAGGCCCCGCCCACACAGACACAGGCCCCGCCCTCTCAGATCCCCAGCGGTGTTCGGGGAGCCCCTGCCTCCTCCGCCCCTTTTCACAACGCAGGGTACCTTGGCACGGGGTGGCACTGACAACCCCCCCCCCCCCCCAAATAAAAAAACCCTACGAACTCGCCGAGAGACGGGGGTGCAAAGATACCGTGTAAAATGACATGTAAATATTTTCTATGTACTTGTACACAAAGCCAACGGAAAAACAGGACGAAGACAAAGGGTACTTTTTTTAAAAAGAGAGAAGAAAAAAGAGGGCAAAGCAATCCTGTAAAGAGACTTTGTATAAAAAGAAAAACAGACAAATCCGGTGCTCATCACCCTCTCTCTGACATTCTCTCCTCAGAGTCGTCTTTCCTAGTTTCGTCTTTTTTATTTCTGTACCCCTCCCCTCCCTTTGGCTGAGAGCCCCGTCTGTCCGTCCGTCTGTCTGTCTGACGGTCCCCCGGCCGTCTGGCCCAGCGTTTTCTGTATCAATGGGACATTCCACCCCCCGCCCCCTCCTCCCCCGTCTGTCTGTCCGTCTGTCCGGACACGTCTCTGTCTTCACGTTTGTCTTCTTTTCCTCTTGTATTTGTTTATTTAGTGGCTCAATTTAGCGAGAAAAGAAAAAAAAAGCTTTTTGTACAAAGAAAATACAGAATTATTATTTTTTTTATTCCTGTGTGTAACAAAATCTGTGCACTGCTGCAGAGATTTGGAGAGAAAACCCTTCTGGGGGTCTGCTTCACTGCCCCAGGAGTCTGTGCGCGCGTGTGTGTGTGTGTGTGTGTGTGTGTGTGTGTGTGTGTGTGTGTGTGTGTGTGTGTGTGTGTGTGTGTGTGTGTGTGTGTGTGTGTGCGTGCATGTGCGTGTGAGAGAGAGGGAGAAGAGATTGCAAACAACTGAATACTCAGTAGGCTTTTAAAATAGCCTGAGTGAGGAATTACCTGTAGGTAGTATGTTGGCAGTTTATTTTTGAATTCTAATGGTTATTTGTAGAAAATGTAATTTAATGTATAGATGGTTACTCCAGCTTTCTGCAGAAGCGCCTGTAAATAGTTGCTTCCTTTCTTTTCTATGCTTGTAAAAACTGGCTCCCATCCCATTTTGGAATATCGTTTGTAAATATGAGCGCTCTCTTTGCGAAGCTGAATGTTTCTGTGACAGTAGCACTATTTTCTTCTCTGGATTATTCTATATTGTTTGTCTTTTTTTATTATTTGTTTGCGAGTGTGTGGGTGCGCGCGCGCGCGTGTGTGTGTGTGTGTATAATGTGTGTATGTGTGTGCGTGTGTGGCCGTGTGGAAGAGAGAGACTCACAGACACAGCACTGGTTAGCTATTTTCATTGCTCATGATAATAAATCACAGTTATGTCAGTTTTATACCACACTGTGTGTCGTGTGCTTCTGTTGGGGGGGGGGGGGGGTCTCATCGCTGCCACAGTCCTGATGTATGATGTCAGAGGCACTTCGCTCCTGTGGAATGGAGGCCATTAAGACGAGCCCCAGTGATAATATGTTACCTCTGCATTTCTGTGTGTGCACTCTAGAAATCAAAACAGTGTAGATGTTCATCTCAACACTTTTATGCTGTAAAAACGGTAAGATATGCTACTATTTATCTATAAACAGTATTTAAATATTTAAATTATTTAAATAGTATTAAGTTTGCAAAGAGCAGTGCTGTTACATTGAGGAGTCAAACCTTCCTAGTTATACAATACATACAGAGGTGGAACACAGATCCTTCAGTTTTCGCACATTAAGATGGAACTTACTTTGGAGCTTAATTTATTGTGGGGATCCTGCGATATGTTAGCACAGTCATCGACCAATCAGAGTCTAATATGAAGCCAAGCTGTGGCGTCATATACTCCATACGTAATGACTCGGCGTCACACGTAACTGTCCTGAGATTCATGAACATCATGATAATGGAGTAACGAAGAAACGCACTTAATAGTTGTGGGGTGAGATCACAGCTGGGTGAGTGCAGTAGCTTTGTCTGGTATGGTCTGGCGTAGACAGGGCATGCTTGACACGCACGCACAATGTACAGGACTCTGTTAACAGGAACACATTGAAGTCTCATTGTAAAACGGTGTAAAAACTGGTACTCTCGTTTCTAAATGCCGGGGTGCAAGCCTTGCGCGTATACCTGAAAGGCTGGTTGTGTGCTATATTTCTGCTCAAGGTTCGTCTTAGTTCCTTAATTCATTTATTAATTTTCACCTTTTTAAATCGCAGGAAAGGCAGGACTTCTGCAGTGTATTGCGTGAAACACACGGTTAAGTGCAGACCTTATTAAATCATTTCAACAAATTCGGGATAAATAAGGAGCTGGGTGAATCAAAGGCCATGGTTCTTCAAATATTGAGTGTCACCTTTGACAGTGTGGGATAAAGGCGTGTGGAATCGCATGCGTTTAAAATAGGACAAGCTGAAGACTGACGAAATGGACAAAACCCTGCCCTGTACCTTTATTTTTCGTATGAAGACGTTGAAGATCGCCCATCAGCTGCTGATGAGGATCATGTTTGTTGAATTCGCTGCTGCAGCGACGTTACCTTTGCGATGTTTGTCGGTTTCATGCTAAGAATTTATCAACAAAAAGATCTATAAGCATTTCAGACCGAGCTCCAATATTTTGTAGTAACGTACGCACCAAATTCCAGTAATAGCTCACATTTGTAAAAAGTGGCGCATTAAGCTCGTTGTCACACCTGGTGCACTTACCTGGTTCACTTACCTGGTTCACTCACCTGGTGCACTTACCTGGTTCACTCACCTGGTGCACTTACCTGGTGCACAGCTGTTTGCAGTGGCACTTCCGCTTGTTTCCTTCCTGTTATCTCCAAAGCGCTCAGCATCCGCGGCTCTGAGCTCACTGTGTCAGCACCGCCATCTGCTGACAGTTTATAAGCATAGGAATTTAGGAGTGAAATTTGAAAACGCTTTGGATTTGTTTTTAAACGCGCTCAGAACACTTACATTAGCCTACAGTTGGGCAAAATCATCTCACACAAAGCCTATTTTATAATAAAGTGTTGAATATGTCATGTAATTTATTGAATACTGTACGGTTTCTACTGAATGCGTATCGCCTTTCGCGCCATCGTAAAGTCGAAAAAATCGTAAATCGACCCATCGTAAATCGGGGACCACCTGCAGTTCTCTAAATTTAATCTGGGCTGTGTTTGCGGGTTGGTCACCTAAAGATGTTGTGTAATAGTATTATAATGTAATATGTAATAGTCCTTTGCTGCTTCCCGCAATGAAATAATGATAATGCCTACTTGCGTTGACCCACAGATTGTTTTTAAATTTACCATTATTATTATTATTATTATTATTATTTTTTTTTACATTTTCCCGTATTGATCAGGAGGGGCTATTTTCCTCAGTTTCAGATGTGTCATTGCACTGGGCGCCACGCCCACAGGTACCCAGTGTAAAAGGTGACGTCCGTGGAAAAGACGCATCAAACAACACTTTATGCAAAAACTCTTCAACTGTGAAGGAAAAAAAAAACACAGGACCACAGGCAGCTTGTCTACATAGAGAAACCCTTTATTAAGATGAAGGATTTTCACTTTTTCTTCCTTTATATGTATTTTTAGAAATTTTGTTTTGTATTTTATGACATGTTTACTTAGACATATATACAGGAGAGAGTTTGGGACAGACACTTGACAGCCTCTGTCACCCGTTCACCTCATTTCCTCAACTATCCAAGTAGTTTCTGCCCCAGCACAGTCCTCAGCCCTAAGGCTTAACACTCATGACAGCATACCCTGTAAGGCCCCTTGTGAGAGTCACAGGTAGGCCCACCCGTGCAGAGAGAGACGAGAGGGGAATGGGTGTTTCAGTTACGGGGAGTAATGTGTGTGTGTGTGTGTGTGGCAGGAGTGGGAACATGTGTGGATGGTTGACTGTGCATTTTTGTATTGTTCTGTCTGTGTTGCCACTGCATACATAACCCCTACTCTATCACCCCCCCACAACATAACACATTAATGTCCTAGAATTTATTGTAAAAATTGCCTGAACATCACAGGTACCAGAAAGCGCGTGTCTCCCTGAACCTTGAACAGAGCAAGCTGGCTGAGGATTTGCTTTGAAGGGATGTGGAACAGAATGTTTCCTTTTTGCCAGCTTCCTCGGCTTGTGCCTTCCACACTCTAATCAGGGCTGGCTTTACACAGACAGCCTTTCAACTTGTAATCATCTTGTAATCATCCTGAACTCATTTTAAGCATTTTTTCATGATTAATTGATGACCTTGCAAGTTTGAGGGAATGACCTTGCCGGTTTTTCTTGCCAAGTACAGATCCAGATCACATATCGGATCATGTATGATTTCTGAAGCTTTGTGCACTTTGCATCAAACCATTATAATTATGGCAAGTGATTTTACACGTTAAGTAATAACTTCATTACATTGAATAATTTAAAATATAAAAAAGAAATTGGAAATCAGTTTGAATTAAAACCCTCCTGCTTCTCGTTTTGGTTAATGGTTTCGAGTGAGGTGCAGAGAGGGGGCAGGCCCAGGTGAGCCTGCTTCAGTGGAATATCGCCCAGCCAAGCTCATGGGGCTGGTGTTTCTCTCCATGTGGCCTGGCTGCAGAGGAGCCTGGGATTGCTTCTTCACTCTGTCATGAAGGATGGAGAAGCTATCACAGTTCTCACTTCCTGTTCCTCCAAGGAGACAGCCTGTGGTAGCGAACTTTTACACACACACACACACACACACACACACACACACAGGTGTGCTTAGCGCAGGTCTCTTTTATCTAGCACACAGCCCTCGCCCGCCTGGATTGGTTGAATGTGAATGGACTGAAAGGCCTCTGCAGACCGACGTACTTTTGAAGTGTTTGATTTCTGTGCAAAATATGCTCAAGGTCCATCACTACTGCCATTCATGAAAAGTTCAATGAAAATTAAACGAACACTATTTTACAAAGGTCAGTGCAGTTCATACACTGGCAGTTACCTCCAGATTTTGACCATCCATAAATGTCTCACTTGTATTTTATATGCGGATATGCGTAATATCTGGGAGCAGAGATTTAAAGTAAGGGATTCTTTGTCCTTAACGATACTGTTAGTACAAACAGGAGGCTTAGAGAAGGCAGAGATTTCTTGTCCAGCTTGTCAGAAACAGGAGATAGCAGAAACTCCATATTGGACTTGTATCTGGACTGTGATACAAGACTTGTACAATAGCCTGCTGTACGGAGAAAAGTCCCTCACCTTCCTATACCATCCACACAGAGGAACCATAGAAAAGAGATGCTACACTATTGGCTGCTATGTACAGCATGGCACATTGAACTGAAACACACCCAGATCTTTAAAATATCACGTAACGTGTGCATATTCAAAATTCATTAAGACAAAAAAGTAAATATAAACTATGTAGTGAACAGATTTTAAATGATAACATATGCTTTCACTAAAATGAATTCATGGTTCCTGTGTATAGTCTTTCAAAGTGCCACTGATAGCTGCAAGTATAGCAAAAAAAAAACATACATTGAGTCTCTATTTACATTACATCTTCTGTGGGACACAGTGGGACTTTTTACCTGTTAGCCATCATTGTTGCAAAGTTCTAGTCTTTCTAATGTTCTCAGTCCCACTATAGAACTCACAGTGGCTGCAGGACATCCGCCATGTGTGCAGTCTGGAGGGCCGCAGAGTTCGGTGAGTGCACTGGCCAAGCCTACTCTGGTGGCAGCCTGTGTGCACGCCCTACCCCATCCAGGAAACACACACAGGCATATGCATCACAGTCTATGCTGATGTCACTCTGCGCAGTCTGCGCATACTTAGGCCTTCAGCTGCGCAGATATCAATGAGACGGCCGTGGCATTGACTCCAAGTCAGGTCCAGTGTACAGAAGAAGTATGGTGTTCCGATGCAGAGGATTCTGTTTCGAGAACGCGGGGAGTCCAGCACACTTATGCAGAGCAGGCCTGGAGGCCTGGTTCTGATCCGGTCTGTTCCGGTTCAAGACCAGGGGGCAGCAGCAGGGCAGAGTCAAAAGAACTGATGAATTGACACCCACTTTACAAGATAACACTTTTCTGTTCTCTAACTAAATGTGACTCTGACTCAAGAAAAAAGTATTAATATGCTTATTGTCGCTGAACGCTTTATCATATGGTTTTATTTTACACAAAGTCAAAAGTCATATGTGTGATAACAACAGTTGCGTGTTTGACTGTGGTGTTGTGATATGTGTGTAAGTGTATGTGACTGTGTGCTACTCACTGTGTTGACTTGTACCAAAGGGTAACTCAATTTGTGTCCGATGTCACATCTCAGTCAGTCAGAGTTAGATGTTGTGGGCAGCCTATTAATCCAGACTATACTGTAGGAAATTTGTCCTTTAATGAGAATGGGGCCAGTGGGGCCAGCGATGGGCGGAGACCAGAGGGCGAGGAGGGAGGGGGGCTTTACAATGGGTGGGGCTTTGGGGGGGCCCGTGGCTTCTCTCATCCGTCTCCACCCACAGCTGCAGGCTTGCCTCTCACCCTCAGGGTGATGGGTAAAAAAGCTGAGGCATGAAGTTACGCTGAGTCTGCCCTCTACTGGTCAGCAACAAACCTGCCAGACAGAAAAGTACAAGGGAAGAGTGTTCGTTTAGGCTACGCTATTTTAACTGAATATGAATTTATTGAAATGAACAGCAAATCAAGGCATTTTTTGCTGGTATATACTGCAAAACACAGATCCAAATTTTTGGTCATTATTATATAAGTTGCTTTTGTTGCAGTAATTTTTTTTGCGCTGATGAGAGAATTTCAGGGATTTTCATGTTCGCAAGAAGTCTGCAGGTTCAAATTCACCACAGGGGGCGATGGTGAGTACAGAATTGTGAATATAGTGATATAATATAGTAGGAAAATGGTTTGGAACAATGTGCTGTGGACTGTTTGAAGGTAAGGTGGTCAGATAAATCTTAATGCACTGACCTGCTGGTGTATTAAGCATTTCCACTCTCTGTGGGAAGAGAGAGACAGAGGAAGGGGGGAAGGGAAGAGAGGGGAGTGGGGAGGGAAGAAAGAAGGAGAGAGACAGTTAAATAGTTGTGGCAGCGAGAGGTCAGTTGAACAGTTATTGTGATGGAACAGATACAACAGAGTGGAGACAATTCAGGGAGCCAAAAAACAGTGGTAGTACTGGTGATAACCAGCAGAGGGACCAGTGAGCGATGAAGGAGGAGAGGAGAGGTATTCTTTATAATTGGGTACAATAAGGTGAAAGGGAGACACAACAGAAAGGTGAGGGCTTTTGCATATTCAGAAAAATGACTGACCATCAGCTGGGGAATACCTCCCTCCATCCCTTTTTTCCTCCTCCCACATGACAAAAACAGTTAATCCACAAGTGTAATGCATGTCACAACAACCCCAATGAGTTACATGATAAGCCTGGGTCTAATGCATTGAGTGTTTAAATAAAACAGTGCCCATTCACAGGGTGTACATTATCCCTTCAAGTTGAATGAGCAACAGTGTCAGACCAGGCTAACAACACTCCTCTGAGTCTGAGCGTGAGCGTAACACTATTCAAGCCCTACCACAAGTTAACGTGTGGAACCTGACAGCGTATTGAGCCAATACCTGTTTTATATCACACAGACCATACTTTGCAGGGAGACAGCCATAAACTGAAAAGAAGAAACCCCCCCCTTCAAAGGCGTGACAGGTCTGAGTGTGAGAACACATATAGCAGATCATTCCTGGCACTGTGCTGGTGCTGCTGCTGTCTGGCTGTGTCCACTAACAGGCCCTGCCTGTCTCTGCCAGCCAATAGAGCACTCTGACTAAACTCTCTGCATCCAACAGCTGACCTTCTCTTACTCTCTGAATCCAGTAGTGAACGCTGCCTAACTCTTTGTGCCCAATAACAGGTGCTACCTGAAAGGCTGTGTCCAATATCGCACCCTGCCTGGCTCTCACTGTCCAATAGCAGCCCCCCCCCGCTTTCTGTGCCCACTCGCAGCCTGTCTGCCTGCCTATGTCCCGACTCCCCCCTCCCTTGCCCGCTCCACCCCCTCCGCACTAACAGGCATGGCACACTGATGTTGCGTCTGTGATTCATTCAGACAGGCTGAACACAAGCTGTGTAAACATCCATTAGCGATTCGGCGCTCGGTCCAAAAGCCCCGGGCTGCAATTAGCACATGTCCACAATAAATCCTCTCTCGCCTCTGTGTTCCTTTCTCTCCCTCTCTCCCTCCCTCACTCTCCCAGTCTCCATCCTTCTTCCTTATTTTTAATTTTTTTTTTGCTCTCTTCCTCTCTCCCTCTCCGCAGTGACTAGGTAAGAGTGCAGCTGGTGTGTGTCAGACTGCTTCCATTTCACACTGCAGTACACAGACATGCCCCCCCAGTCCAATCCCTTTAAAGGGCAAGATCTGAGCTGGAACATGTTTGTTGGCAGTGCCTGCATGTTCCTTCCCAAATATCACCTCAAAGACAATGACAGCCTGAGTTAACTATCCAGCATGAATGTACGCCCATAAATCAACAGGACTGAGGAGTGTCAGGGCAAGTTGACTGGTGACTGGTTTTGTCACACTTCCAGGGTGTGCATCACACAAACATGCCCAGACTGCCGCACTGATGTGGCATTTTATGTTCCACCTATTGAGAGTGCCCTTTTGCAGCGAGCAGCAGGTGTACTTTATGTTAGAAGTGTTCCAATGAGGCTATTTAATGGAAGCAATTATGGAAATGTATCTGGGTAAATTGACCACCCAGCTGTCAATTTATTTCAATTTATGCATCAAAATGTCATCTTATCAAATGACAGAATGTATCATTCTGACATAATTTCACAATAATACATGTAAAATCCTGACAAAATAATGGCTCATTATTAGATCACTGCTCATTATTAGATTAACAAATGCTCTGAAAAACAATATTCCTCTCATGAATAACTGTGCTTGCAAACGGGTGGGGTGCTCCTAATTTTGCTTGCATCTTACCAGGCACTAGTTCAACGTTGAACATTAGTGCCTCTGTAAACCTGTTCGCAAGCTGCAATCAGCTGACATAAGCCGCAATTAGACACCCTCGGATGACTGTTTTGTAACATTCTCCACCACCTTACATACAAAAACAATTGTCATGCTTTTTCAGGATACTCTGTAGTCTTTAATTTTCTAACCTTGCAGTGGGAAAGACTACCAGGGTGAACAGACTGCAGAAAGAATACTAATTCACACCGTAACTCTAACGCAACATGTGGACTCAACCTGACGTGAACTTCAAAGCCGGTTTAACCCAGCCAATCTCTCCCTGCACTGGCCCCAGCGGCACCTTGCTGGAGCCTTGACATATAATCTAAAGCAAGCCTTAGAGAAGCTTTAATAGCATGCCAGTCTGTGTTGTTCATCACAGACTCCAGCGTGGCTGTCAGGACGGGGGACAGGGTGAAGGACTTGCCAGTTTTGAAATAAAAACACAGAAGCATTCTGTTACAGTCAGCGGTGTTTTCCAACACTGATCCTGCCGTTACCATGCAACTTTCTCCATTCCGTGCCATTACCCACTTTGGTGAGATTTGCGTCTTGTTGCTTGGTGATTTATATTGTATCATGGAGTAAATCCATTCAGTAGCCTCTCAGACCACCTCACTGAAGGATTTCAAAATTGCGTGCACTGCGTGATTGTGGTATGGAAACCCAATGTGAAATATTGTACATGTATCATCACATGGCAAAATATGAGATATGATTTTGGGGCTTGGGGGGGCAAGCTCCAGGATTTTTGGATGTTGGCAGGACAGTCTGGAGGGGTGAGCTCCAAGGGAAGTTACATTTCAGGAGGGGCTGTGTTTGGGGCATGTGCTCTGGGGGCTTTTGTGTTTGAGGGGTGCGCTCTGGTGGCATGACGATTCAGGAGGAACATTTCGGATGTTACCCTTGCTGTCTCCCAGCAGCTCCTCGGCCATCAGCCCGTCCTGCCGGTTGCCCAGGACGAAGGCCAGGAAGGAGAGGATGAGGGCGTCCAGGATGCCCATGATGGCCAGGATGTAGGCCCAGCGCACCGAGCACGCCCCCAGCGTGTACTTATCCGTCTGCTCCCCGCACATGCGCTTCACCTCGTCCGAGTCCCAGCCGTCGGGGAAGATCATGCAGCCCAGGACCAGGCAGGTACCTGAGGGACGGGGGAGACAGGCGGAGAAGGAGCAGGGTGGGGGTCAAATAGGAAAAGGAAGGAAAAGAAAAAAGAAAAGGAGAAGAGAGGATGAGCAAAGCCTCTTAAAAGCCTTCCCCTCCCCTCCCCCTTTCGGTCTCCCGCAGTCTTCACCCAGCGCCTTTTAATTCACTTAATGATTGATTCCCCCCTCCCCTCTGCCTCCTCTCTTCCTCCTCTCTCCCTTAGGGTAACCTCTGTAGGAGTCTCTGCAAGGAAAACAAGGACAACAACACCAAAACAACACAAACAACCCTACAGACAGCATCGTCACCATCCACACCAACAACACTGCCATCAACACAATCCAAACACCCATACCAATAGCATCGTCACCTCCGTCAACAGCACTAACTCCAGCAACAACGCTGCAACCAATAACACCATCTACAGCAATGCAAACACCTCTACTGACAGCATCGTCACCAACAGCAACACCACCATCAACATCAACACTCATTCCCGCAACAACACTGCCACCAACAACAGAAACAACCCTACTAACAGCAAAATCATCCACAGCAACACCACAAACAAGAACACCAACACCAGCAACACTGCCACCAAGAGCAACACCATTAAACAACAACACAAACACCCCTGGCGATAACATCGTCACCAACAGCAACACCAGCAACAACACCAGCACTGACTCTAGCAACTGCGCCACCATAAAAAACAACACCATTAACAACAACACAAGCACAGCCAACACCAACAATGCCATCAACAACAACCCCGACAGCAATTAACAATGGCGGCCGGCTGCACTGTTAGAGATAGCAGTCCAGAGTCTGCAGTCACACAGGCTTGCAGCAGGTTGGGCTAAACCTTACCTTTAAAGTATCCTGAACCTGCTTTTGATTGTTGTGCTTGATTAATAAGCACACCAGCTTAAATAAGGTTCGCCCATCTGCAGCTGATTGACTCTGCACTTCAGTGTGTCTAATGTGGTAGCAATGCTGTGGTGTACTTCACATTAAATCATTTTAATTATAAAAAAGCGAGATAGGGATGCATGATATAATCTCCATTATAAGACAGAGATAGGAGATTAAAAGCTTCATGTGAGATACACAGGTTTCAATGGCAATGCCACAACGCCGAGATTCACTGAAGTTATAAAGAATCATCTACTGATAAGAAGATCATTACTTTGTGCAAAAAAACAATTCAGGACAACTGGTAGTTTAAAGGTAAGCATCTTGCACGCCCTATTTTGAGCATTCTGGACTGCAGTTAGAGGACCGAAATAACAGAGAGCGGCAATAAAAGTCCACAGTCTTACAGTACAGCGATCACTAGTGGCTCCTACAGTCCTGAGGTATATAGGTACAGCACCGAGGTTACAAACAGGACCAGAGGTACAACGGAGAAGCACCAGGGCGGGACAAGGACAGTCTGCAGTCAGCGCAGTCAAACAAAACATAATCAGATACCGTACAGCCTGATACAACACAGTCACAGAGTGCAGTCAGATACAGCACAGTCACGGACTGCAGTCAGATACAGCACAGTCACGGACTGCAGTCAGATACAGCACAGTCACGGACTGCAGTCAGATACAGCACAGTCATGGACTGCAGTCAGATACAGCACAGTCACAGACTGCAGTCAGATACAGCACAGTCACAGACTGCAGTCAGACAGTCATGGCCTCGGTCAGATACAGCACAGTCACAGACTGCAGTCAGATACAGCACAGTCACAGACTGCAGTCAGACAGTCATGGCCTCGGTCAGATACAGGCCAGGCCACAATCAGAGGCCACCAGGGGATTTCTGTGCTGGATAATCTCAGGAAATGACAGAGGGTCACAGCCCCTCCTCTGACCCACAGTGACAATGCCTAATCACTGATGTAGGGGAGAGAGAAGGAGAGAGAGGAAGAGAGAGAGAGATACAGAGGAAAAGAGAAGCAGTAAAAAAGCTGGCTGATGACTCAGAACCTCCCGCTGGGTCCCTGTTCTCTCTGATCTTTTAATTCTTCCTTCTCATGAACAAAACAGAGAACAGATTGACATTAAAAAATCATAATAATAATATTTCAATAAACAAAGATGCAGGTCTGATTATTCAAATCCAGTTATCGCTTGTCCAAAAATTTGATCAGGGAGTGTCTGTTACCCTTTCACAGGGGCCTAACTTAATATATTCAAGCATCCAGCACTGTGGGGCGCTGTGTACTCTCCTCTTGTGTTGCACAAGTTAAATCTCCCTCTCAGGTATTCCACGAAAGAGTGCGCGGAGCACTGAGCATTTTGCCCGTTTCGCCTTCTCCTCCTGCCTCCTAATATTTAGCACCAAGTTTTCATTCACGGTTTCCGCCCAAGGGGAAAATCTCCTCATTTCAGCCCGAGATGAAACTCTTCTCCGGGGGTTCCTCCACGGAAGAGAATCAAAAGAGGTGGAAAAGAAGCTGACTGCACACTCGCCCAGAGCGTATGGATCATAAATAATAAAACACATCTTCCCCTCCGCTTCTCACAGTCTGTGCCGCGGAGCCGGAGAGAGGAAGCCGGGCCAGATAGTGCATTTAAATTTATATCTTCACAGTCCTGGACACCCTCCTCCCCCCTCCCCACACACACACACACCCTTAGCCAAAAAATAAACTTCATATCTCCCTAGCCTTGTCCCCTCACTCTCTGTCCAGTGAAATAAAATTCATATGTCCCCAGCCTCTCTCTCTCCCCCGTTCTGCTCCCAGTGAAATAATTCTTGCCCAACAGTCCTAATCCCAGTGAAGTGAACTTCACATCTCCAAAATCTAAACCCCCTCCCCCTTCCCCTCCATCCCAATTTCATCCCAGTGAAATAACCGTCATACTCCCCCAGTCTTGGGCCTCCTCAGTCTCAGCACAGTGAAAGAAACCCCTGACTGTCTCCTCATCTTAACACTTTCACTGCATAGCTTTCACACTGTGGCAGTGTTATCTTCTCCTCTCAGATTACTGCAGCGTTGGTGCTGTGTGTAGGCTGGGCTCACAACTTTTACCCATATCAATGTCAGCGTCTCCATCTCTGAGGTTTATAAACATTTACACTGCCCCCCCCCCTTTCCTGCATCCATCAAATCCCTGTCTTTCATGCCACAGACTACAGCAGGAAGGCCAGACTTTCAATTGAGGGTTATGTTCAGATACCAGCACGATGTCTGTTAATCTTCTAAATGGGACTGTAGCTGTATTGAAACTTTTTTTTTCAGTGCAAAGGTTAAAAGACCCAGCGGCTTTGAAAGGGGATATGGGAATCCATTAAGAAAAGCTGTCAATGGATCCATGTGAGTAGTTATTTGATTCAGACAAAGTGCCCCATCTTTTTTTTTTTAATTCAGTACTCTGATAGTGTTCTCATGTTTTTTTTTTTTACACACTCATACATCAAAAGGCACTTCAGCCTTTTCTACAATTATTTTATCAAGGTCCATAATGGGACCAAACCATGCTGTACTGTGTATGTGTGTTTGTGTGTGCGTGTGTGTGTGTGTGTATGTGTGTGTGTGTGTGTGTGTGTGTGTGTGTGCGTGCATGCACTCATGTGCTTGTCAGGCAAGACTGAAGAGACAGAACATTGTCATTTCTAAAAGGACACATTTGGACGCTTTTTTTTTCCTGCACATGTTCCCTGAAATATATTTTTCAAGACCGCCATCCTTCCATTATACATGAGACCACATTCAGGGGCAGCGTAATTAAATCATTCATAGGAACAATCCCTGGAAGTATCAGAGAGAGGAGGAGCCGTGGACCCTTTCAGCACGGCACACCTGGGCACTCCAGTCATGTGATCTGAGTCAGGCCTGCAGGAGTGGCAGCTGGTCCTGGGGGTGCAGTAATTTCAGACGAGTTTCCCTTTAAGCCCTGTGACCTCTGTGCACCTGTCCGCGCTCTCGCTGTCTGAGAATGTGATTTATAAAGTACTCCAAGGGACAGACAGTGCAGCGGCCACATCTCAATTGTCAGCCTGAATCTGCAGTCTCTCTCTCTCTCTGTCATCTGTCCCCTTTGCTCTCTGTGGCAGTACGTTTTACAGCTGCACTCCCTTCATCTTCCTTTCTGTCTCACTCCCTCTCTGTCTCTTCATCTGTCTTTCTGTTGCCTTCTGCACTGTCTGGGCCTCCATGTTTTACAACTCCCAGCTTCCTGTATCCTTTCTCTTTCCCTCTCTCTCTCTCTCTCTCGCTCTTTATTTCTCTCTCTCTCTCTCTCTCTCTATCAACTGTTTCATCTGTTGTATGTTCCAGTGAGTATATGTTATAGGCCAGCCCTTCTCCTATCTCTCCCACTCCCTCTATCTCTCTTTCTCCTTCTCTCTCTCTGTACCTCTTTCTCCTTCTCTCTCTCTGTACCTCTCTTTCTCCTTCTCTCTCTCTGTACCTCTCTTTCTCCTTCTCTCTCTCTGTACCTCTCTTTCCCCGCTCTCGCTCTCTCTCCTCTCTGTGAGACGCTTTCCAGCTGACAGCTGTGTGCAGGGCAGGCTGGTGCAGGCCTATGGGGAGTGTGCAGTAGAGGGGTCCAGCACACCCCTCCACCTCCCTCCCCCACTGGTCTTACAGAGCAGCGAGATCCTTAATCACACAGCATTAAACAGGCAGAGCGCCTGAGTGCCACTGCCTGAGAGAGACTGCAGATGTGACACAGTCTGTGTGATGCGTGTGATCCAGAGGCCTATCCTTATCCCCTAGCCACAGTCTGGCTCTCTGTGTATCTGACAAGAGAGAGAGAGATAATGTTATAGTGTTATAATATATACTGTATATGAAATATACCTGTCACACCAATAAAGCAGTTTGAATTGAAGTGAATTAGGAAAGAAAGCAAGTGCATATATGTGTGTGTGTGTGTGTACGCTTGTGTGAATGTGTATCAGGGTAATTGTGTTTGAATATATATGTGTGTGTGGATGAGATAATGAGAGAGAGAGACACACACACTTGTGTGTGTGTGTGTTAGAAAGAATGTGCGTGAGAAAGGGAGAGAGAGAGAGCGTGTGTTTGTGTTGGCACTGGCACGTGTCTGAAGTATTTGAATAGTGCAGTGGTGAGATGGGATGAATACCAATTAGAGAGTGTAAATGGGGGCGTAGCTGCTAAAGAACCTAATGAAGGGTTTGAGACATGATTATTACACAATAACTGCAGGTTTCGGCACTTCTACTCTCTCTTTCATTCCCTCCTCTCTCCTCTCCTCTCCCTTTCATCTCCTCTCTTCTTCTCCTGTCTTCCTCTATTCTCCCATCCCTTTCATCTCTCTCCCCCTCTCCCTTTCCTGACCAGCTGTAATGGGCTTTGGGGTGCTGGGAAAATGAGCAGACCCGCAAGCTTTTTCAGTGCTAAAGGAGGTATTCCTGCCGCCCTCCGACGCAGCAGCCTATTAACACCGCGGTCTTTAATATTCTTGAGAAGCGTGAGCAAAGCGTCGGGAGGCGGAATGGAGCACTTCTGCCGCAGATGAACTGCGAAGCCGAGCGGCAGAAAAGGCGCATGTCTCCACTCCACATCCTTCAGGCTACATTATTAAAATAAATTGACTCGGGTGTTCGGCGCGCTCATAAAATGTCAGGGCTTTCTCAGTCCCCTGGATGGCTATGATGAAAAGAGGGTTTAATAAGTGCGGGAGTTTCTGGTGAGGGAAACGCACACACACGCACACACACGCGCACACACGCACACCTCCAAAAAATGATTTGCCTACAGTTAACAATTAGATGTTTTCACTGTGTCATGAATCTATTATCCCATAATGCACTGAGCTATATTTCACTGTACTGTTCGTAAACTGTGAACACGTTTGGGAGAGACCGCAGCACTTGATCTGAATATTAATTGGTACACAGAAATAAAAGCGGTGCCTGGTATGATAGCATATTTTTCCATTCATATGACAGGAATATGGAAGAGAGTTACTGAAAATTAAATTAGTCATTCTTTTTTAGCAGCATCTTTGATTGCCAGCTAGCCAGAATGCTAAAATGGCTAACATTACAATACTGTTATACTCAATATAAAAGTATGGCCAATATGGCTGTGGCTTGCTGACAAAGCTGTTAGTCAGTACGTTGAAATCATTGAAATAAGACCAGTGAAATGATGAGCAAAATGGTAGCTCACTAATTACTTGGAAATTAATTGGAATTAATTGGAAAATTATTTGGATGCAGGGTAGTAAAAAGAATCACTAGACAACTTTTTGAGTATGGCTCATGGAGAAGTGTATCTGTAGCATCTCGCAAAAAAAAAAAACCATGGAAGAGGGAGAACGTAATATGTGTGAGGGATGGGTTGTGGATATCTGGGTTATGAAGGCAAGGAGCTGTCCATTATTCTGTGTAGTGCTGTCAGAGTGGTGAGGCTGCTGCTGCATGAGGAGCTGTCCCTGTGTTCTGTGGTGCTGAATCAGGGAGCAAGCAGAGTCTGTGTGTGGCCCTCCTACAGGGCCGACGTGGGGAAGCGCTCTATGCGCACAAACAAACACGTATAAGTACTTCTGAAGACGCACGCTCAAAAGAGTCTCTCCTCTTCTGTGTGCCGGATTTTCCTCCAGGTTTGTGCTTTTCCGGCTAAGTCAAGGCACCGACATGTACTTCAACACTGCGGAAGACGGAGCAAAGGAGACAGGGTGGGATGGCTTGGGTAGAGATAAGAAGAGATTGAGGAAAAAAAAGAAAAAATGAGAGAGAGCTACAGAGATGGAGAGAGAGACAGACAGAGAGACAGCTACAGAGAGAGAGAGAGAGAGAGAGAGAATGGATCTGCCTAAACCACTGCACTGCTCAAGAAAAACAGGAAACCGGGAGAGGGACTGATAGAGGTGTCACTGCAGATGAGAGGAGAGAGACAGAAATACCAGCGGAGAGGAGAGGCAGTCTGCAGGAGGAGCTTGCCTGGGAGAGGCAGAGGTGAGACACAAACATGAGAGCAGGAAGAACCGGGGGGGCGTGAGAAGAACAAGCCAGATTAAAACCAGGAGTGCAACAACGTAGCAGTCACAGCGCTCTCCGTCACACGGAGAGAAACACTCCAGATCCCAGCTTTCAGAGCACCACGTGAGGCTGAACCACCTCCGTTCCAGGACAGAGGCGCTACGCCACGCATACAGCCAACTGACAGGCACACAGTCACAGCGCATCACGCTTTAAAAGACTGTAAGCGGCTGGGACAGTTCGTTTTTGCTTGCAGGTGCAGGGTGTGGTCGGTGATTTTGCACCCCCGCTTCCATCCCTTTTCAAACCGAGGGGAGACGCTGCATCTCATACATGCTAAGCAGCCGTTTTTTTTTTTTTCGTGCGCCCCAGGGCACTGCGCTCCGAACACGAACCGGCAGCTGCCAGCACCCGTCTTCAAACAGAGCACGCGCACCAATCTGCCACGCCGCAGCTGCCTGCGTAAGCCAGGCCAAACCGAGGAAGAAAACAAACAAAGAGATAAAAGAGCAAACGCACAGCTGCCGCAGAGGTGGCTTAACCAAAGCACGGCAGCGTTAACCGCGGGTCTACTCTGTGTGCCTGGTGGCAAACGCACGCTGGACTCCAAGCAACTCCCTGCTCCCCCTCAGCGGCACTGATTTCGGATCAGTGCTTGGCGTGTGAACGCGACGTGCTGGCCTGCTGAGCACTGAACCGAGATCATATTATCTGTGCCCTGTAAGACCCGAGCAGCGTGTTTACAATGTGGCTTGGGAGTTCTGCTCATAAATGCTCCAAAAATACAGGCCACGCCCATTTATCAAAACCTGTTACTCCCCTCTGATTGGAATTTCCCGAGTGGATCTTTGAGGTGGGTCTGGTGTAGGTGCTGTTGTGGCACTCCTATGCTTGGTGGAAGGGGGGTCTGCTGTATTTGAGTGATTTTTTCACATTGTAGAACAATTCAGCAGCCAGGGTTGGCTTCTGGCTGAATACTGGCAGAATCCAACCCTTGGTCCTTACATCTTTACAAGCCCGTGTACATAACTTAAAATCTTTCAGCAGTGAAACAGCATGGCTCTCGTAAAAACCCGTCAATAACACCTATCTTTATGTCACAGACGTGAAGGAATTTGCAGACGGTCCCTTGAGAGGAGCCCCTACTATAAAGCTCAGCGAAGCGCTGATTTACAGCCGAATGGCCCAGGGCAGCGGCAGTCTCATCTGCTGGTGCTCTTATCAACCACGGTTCAGAGGGAGGCATAATGACACAATTAGTTATTTATCACATCTATTTATCATGTCTATGGATGAGTGATTTTGAGAATGAAATACATCTTAATTCCTTAACAATGTGATTACCAGGTCTGGCTGTCACTCTGCTGTCAGATCTGCAGTTAGAGTGGATTTTTGGGGGGGGGGGGAGTTGTTGAAACATGGGTCTGAGAAGGCAGTAATAATAGGAAGAAGAAGAAGATGGAGAGAAAGAAGAAGAATAAGAAGTAAAAGAAAAAGAGGGAAAGAAGAAATATGATGCACCCTTTCCCCTACCGCTTATTGCAGAGCTCACACAGAATCTTCGGCCAAAGATGCCCTCAGTATTACCTGAGGTCACATCTCCCAGCCTTTGGGCCACACCTGGTACTCTGCTCCAATTCCCTGCAGTTCGCCTACTCACTGATTCTCAATCCTGCTCCTGGGGCCCCCCTGCTCCGCACGTTTTCCATCTTTCCCTGCTCTACCTACCTGACTGAACTCATCAGTGGCACTTTTGACTAGCTGAGCACACCTGATTTAATCAATCAGGTGTGTTTGGAGCAAGGATAGATAGAAGATATGCAGGACAGGGGGGCTCCAGGAGTGGGATTGAGAAACGCCCTACATCATAGAGCTCACGGCTCCGTGGGAGGGCTCAGTGGATGAGGCATACGAACGGGAAATCTAAGGTGTGTGGAGCTCACAGCCGACGCAGAACAACACGGCTGGAGAGTGAAGGTCCGGCCCATGCAGGCTGGATGCAGAGGATTTCGTTACTCCTTGTTATAAGGAGCAGGGCAAATCCAAGCGCAGAGATGACTCAGGACATCAAAGGGTTTGGTTCAAAGAAAACAGTTTCTTTCGCTGAAGGCTCGAGAGAATACAAAACAGACTCGGTACAAGAGTTCACGTACAAGGCATGGCAACTCAAGACTGAGCAGCTAGGCGGGCAAAGGGCAGGGCTTAAATAACAAACACAGTTGAAACCAGTAACTAATTAGCAGCAGCTGGAAACCCTGACAGGAAGTTACGAGGCCATCTGGTGTTCATCCTGGGAAGGAGCAGCTGAAACCCTGACACAGCTACCACCAGGCTGCTGAAGGTAGCAGCGATCCGTGACCACATTTGTCCCAGGCTCTGCGCCAAACCACCAAAGCTGCTTCAGACGCTGCCAAAAGAAGCAGACAGTTTCTTTAGCAGAAAATGGAAGGCCCCAGCCAGGCTCCAGAGCAACCACCAAAGGAGGACGTGTCAGGGGTGATTCTGGGATTCCAGAGCCTGTTGTTGAGCCCACCGGAGATGCTGATCAACCAAACATGTCCACCTAAAAACTCAACAAGTCAATCCTCTTCCATTTACATTTACATTTACATTTACATGTATTCATTTGGCAGATGCTTTTATCCAAAGCGACTTACAAGTGAGGTACAATACAACACAAGCGAAAAACCATTTGGAGTCAACAATATTAGAAGCACTACATGACCAAGTTTCAAAGGCTGGCCAGGCTGTGAACATCATGGCAAGCCTCAACTAAGTGCTCACCACCTGACGGGATAAAAGATTGTAAAGTCACACCCTATGTATTAGGACTTTTAATTCCTTTGGAATGTCTAATGCTTTTTCTTTTATACTTTCTCCCCTTTTCCACCCCATATTCCCACACCACACAGTCCCAATTGTACTTTAGGCTTATGTCACCATGACAACCCCCACATTCACACAGGAGCACAGGGCATAGCGAATGAAATTCTCTGATACACAATGCACGCCAAGGGCAGCTATTTTTCACACTCCAAGTCCCACAGTGCACCAGAAATAAAATGACAAACAGGCTAAGGTACTCAGGAGCCGCCATAACTCTTTCTAGTGATAAACACTGGTCAGCATGGTTACTGGTTCAGAGCATGCTGTAAGACCATTTGTGTTTCCACTGGACAACAAAGAGATGGGTCAGGATCAATACTTTTGAACACAGCTAACCAGACTCAACTGTCCTCTCCAGAAGCCTAATGAAAACTCCAATAACTAGAGGCATAACTTTAAACTCATTTAACAAATCAGTCTGGTCTACTGAATCTTCAGGTGGTTAAGCATATTATTTATTATCTGGCATTAAGTTACATGACACTAAGGAAGTCTCACTTCCTACAGGCTTGTCATTGAGAAGCAGCATCTGTAAGCACCATGTGCTTGTGCTGACTGAGCTGCAACTGCATGAGACAATGGCCCTGCTGCCTTCAGCACATTACATTATTGCATTCCCTGTGCCCAGGCTGCTTTAAAACATTATCGACACACATGGAAAATGACCCATTAAAGCTGTTGTCAACCATGGCTATTAAATAAGAAGAATTGCTGTTTCACTGCCCAGCATTGGTTTGTATGAGGATATTCTTCTTCTTATTCCTCTTCATTTTCTTCTTCTTCTTCTTATTATTATCTTCTTGTGTTTCAACACCCAAAAATCCCCTTCTTCTCTTCATCCAGAAAACTGGCACTGACCTGGTCTACGAATTCCCAAAATGTTCTCCTATCCCTCTGCTGGCCATCAGTAACGGCCCACATCCACTTCAGAACGGTGATGCTGGCCTACCAGGCAGTGAAGGGAGCAGATTCTTCATACCTGCAAGCGGTTTTGATCCCGTACACGCTGGTCCGATCATCGCGCTCAGCAACTGGGACGCCTGGCTGTCCTGCGCTGTGAGGTCACACGTCACAGTCATGTCCCCTGTCTGCTCTGGCCCACTTGCAGTGGAGTCTCCTGCAGCAGTCAGTAACAGCAGAGTTGCTGGCTGTCTCCTGGCACGGACTGAAGACCCACTTCTTCAGACTGGCTCTTGGCTCCCCTAAGAGTGACTCTCCCCACTCCTAACGCTAACACATCGACTCTGCCACAGTCCTTTTGCCTATGCAGCACCTTTGTATTGAAGGGTGTCACCCTGTTATACTATTGTATTGTAAGTATTACATTACATTACTGTCATTGATCAGACGTTCTTATCCAGAGCAACTTACATAGGTTACAATTTTATCCATTTACTCAGCTGGATATCTACTGATTTACTGATATTTACACTGCTGCCCTTCACTACTACATTCTGTCTAATAAATTAGAAACTGTTAAGGGGCTATGTAATACTACAAATATAATTATATTCATAATATAACATGTATTTACATTTAAATTATGGCTGCATCACACCAAGGATGTCATGTAAAAGGCTTTTGCTCTCTCCTGGTAAGTATGCTGAAAAAAAGGTATTGCTGAAGGCTGGTATTCTGACCAATCACCAGCCAGCCAGCCCACCAATCTTGTGACAGGCGTGCCCTTTCCTGTTGCAGTACCTCCATTGGAACACTTGAGGCTCTGTGCTGCATTGCCATAGTGATTCTTGTTCCCCAGGTGACAGCTGTAAATCAATCACACAGCATATGATTGACACCGGTGGATAACTACACATCACACTCTTCTCACTCACACACACAGGGAGAGAGAGAGAGCTCAAGAAAGACAGAAGGCATGTGCATGTGTGTCTGTCTGTGTGTGCCTGTGAATGTCTGTGTGTGTGTGAGTGTGTCTGTCTGTGTGTGTGTGTTTGAGTGTGTCTGTCTGTGTATGCATGTGAATGTCTGTGTGTGTGTGTGTTTGAGTGTGTCTGTCTGTGTATGCATGTGAATGTCTGTGTGTGTGTTTGAGTGTGTCTGTCTGTGTGTGTGTGTTTGAGTGTGTCTGTCTGTGTATGCATGTGAATGTCTGTGTGTATGTGTCTGTGTGTGAGTGTGTGTGTGTGTGTGAGTGCCTGTGTGTGTGTGTGTGTGCGTGTGTTTGAGTGTGTGTGAGTGCCTGTGTGTGTGAGTGTGAGTGCCTGTGTGTGTGTGAATGCCTGTGTGTGTGTGAGTGCCTGTGTGTGTGTGAGTGCCTGTGTGTGTGTGAATGCCTGTGTGTGTGTGTGTGTGAGTGCCTGTGTGTGTGTGAATGCCTGTGTGTGTGTGTGTGTGAGTGCCTGTGTGTGTGTGAGTGCCTGTGTGTGTGTGAATGCCTGTGTGTGTGTGTGTGTGAGTGCCTGTGTGTGTGTGAGTGCCTGTGTGTGTGTGTGAGTGCCTGTGTGTGTGTGTGAGTACCTGTGTGTGTGTGTGTGCCTGTGTGTGTGTGGACTCTCAGTGCAGCTTAGTGTCTCTGCTCTGCTCATCACTCCCTGCATCTGCAGCACATCTAAGCAGCCATGAAATGGGATTTACATTTTTCAGCTCCTGCAGTCCTGTTTGAATCCCATTTTCTGCAGCTCACTGCTTAAACAGCTGTGACCGACTGAATTATATATACACACACCCCTTCATCTATCTCTCTATACATTCACATGTGTCTCATAAAAATACAGCATGCTTTCTATGCGCAAATGGAGGGAATGCCTGTCATTTGCTCTCTTTATATCAGGAAGCAACACATGACAGGTAAATAAATGTTTTCCTTTTTGTGATTTGCATGAAACATCAGCAGACCATATTAAAATATTACCATGATAAGGCAAAGTAGGGGGAGAGCAGGCTAGACATGTACTGAACTGCTAAGCAGGAATGCTACAAGCTGGTAGAACTACACGCACACACAAAAAAAAAACAAACATTTGCGATTAGACTGAATTCATGCTAATTAACATTAAAATTATATCTAAAAAGACTTGTGTGAGGACCTGTTGGTGTCTCTGTGCTTTGACCCCCTTCCCCCATACCGTCACCCCTCCTCACCAAGAATGGTAGTGTCCTTCATGCTTGAACGTGACCAGAGTACCATGCGTGTTATGGTCTTCTTAAACCAGGTGGGCGGAGCATCCCGCCACCAATCAGAGAGCGCTGCTGTGGAGGCATGCTCCGGCGGACTGCGGGCCAGAGCGCTCTCCTCGTCCCGTGTGGATCCCGCTGTAGCCTGACCGTGCATATTTATCTCCTGCTGTGATCGCTGATAAATTGCCTCCCTGATACACTTGAGCAGTTTACCTGACACCGTCTGCATACAGCAGTGCAAATTACTAACAAGAGGGGCTCCCACTGAAGAATGGGGGGATTAGCCCGATCCTTCAGTGAAGTAAAGCCCCTGCAACCTGACCCGAACCCGATTGGACCTGACAAAACATGCTGCATTCGAGCTGGCTCGGGCCTATAATTGCATTACAGCATTCAGGTTCGGGTAGGATTGGGCTAAGAGAATGTCAGGTTTCGAAAGCGCTGCTGTTTAAAATCTGGGTTAAAATGACTTACACAAAGGGAATTAACATTTTTTAAGGCTACTAAACACATCGAGCTTGAATGGAGGATTAATTTATTTACTTATTTATTTAGACAGGAAGAAGTCATTTTTGCCTAAGTGCCCTCCATTTTTCCGAAAATGACTCTTCTTTTCATTGAACTGTTGGGCTGAATTTGTCTATTTTAATTTGTTTACTTGTACAGACTTTATTAACCATGCAATGCATGGTTTTGCCAACAAGGATGGACTGCATTGTGTTCATTTATTAAGCTCCTGAAAGTTACGTACTGATTAATTTATTAATGGAGTGTGCTGCATTTTACTGAAAAGGAAAGATTTTGATAAGAAAATTCTGATATATTTCACTATTACCAGTAGCTGATAGGAGGAAGAAGTTCTTTTGCAAGGAAAACCTCCCGCCCGACCCCCCACCCCTCGTTAGGTTACAGAAAAAATTACCCTCTTTGAGCTGGGTTTACTACTAATGTATATCGGTTGGGTTGGGCTCAGTATTCAGTTTCACACGCACACACACACACACACACACACACACAATTCTTCACTATTTGCTCAAATGATGCCCCACACGCATTTTTATTTTTCATTTCTTGTAAAATATTTCTTCTGGCAGAGAGGCACTCTCAGCACCACGCAGTTGCCATGCAGGGACACTCATCTCAAATCCCCCCCCACCCACCCCCTCCCCCTGCATTTAATGTTCCTCAGATGAGGTGACAGGGCTCTTGAAGTCACGGATGAGCCTGACAGGTTCCTTTAATGTTCTGAAGGTATTTTTTTTTTTTTTATTCGGGGGAAGGGCTTTTTGAAGTTGTGTGACGGGATGGTTAATATTGCTCATATCAGGAATGACAGACAGTAAGGTGCTCTGCATTATCCGTCTTGTGCTGCGGAATCCCTTGTTGCTGCTGCAGACAGACAGATGTGAGGATGGAAACGGTTCATAAAGCTGGGCCGAGTCTGCACCTCTGGCATTTTATCCAATGAAAATCCGCGACATTTGACAAATGTTCCCTTTTCCACTGCCTGAGCCACCTGGCACGTCGAGCCACGCAGTTAATCAAGATGCTGGCCTGGCCTAAATCACACCTTATTAGACCAAGGCTGGAGACAGGTTCCCTCCAGCCCTCTGCAACAGAAAACCCCAAGGCCTCTGGCTTGCTAAATCCCACTGCTTAGGGTGTCTTATGAAGACCTGGGCTTCAGTGTGTTGGGTGTCTTGCAGGCTCCACACAGGCTGGGATGAGTGTGTCCGCATGGCACGTAGCTCTGGTGGGGGGGTGGGTGTTGGGAAGGTGGGGGGTGGGGGGGGGGGGGGTCCTGGGGGCGGGATCTGACCGGGGCCAGCTGGGTCTGTCCGAGACACGCTGTCCGCTGGCACAGTCTCTTGCATCGGCGTCACGAGGACGCGGGAGCTGGCAACGGAGCGGGGAAACGCCACCGCGGCGGGAAGGGGAGGGGCTGGGGTGGCACCGCGCTCCTGAGCCCCGCCCACAGCCAGAGACGCCCTATCCTCGCAAATGTGTTTTCGCAAACATGTCGCTCCAAGAATCCTTGTGCTACTTCAATTTTTATTGAGACAAAATTTACTAAACAAATGCCACAAAATTGCCATATACAACATTACGGCTGTAGTGACCACAGAGCCCAGCGGGTAGAACTGGGCAAGCCTTATCTCTGAGACCCCTCTTTGCAGCTGTGACTGACCTTCAGAACTGTAGCTATGTTATAATAAGCTTATAATTATAATTATTTATTGCTTGAACCCAGATGCAAGGTGACTTATAAAGCATGCATTTATTTCATAGCTTTTATCCATTTATAGTAAAGGTTAAGTGCATTGCTGAATGTTTCAGTACTGCGGCAGTGCCCCATATGGGATTTGAACCTGTGACCTTCTGGTTACACTGGAAAGGCTGCGTATGAGTGAGTGTGTGAGGCAGAGCTGCTGGTATCTGAGCCCAGGAGTGACCTGTTATTAACTCACTTACTCCTGCGGCTCCGGGCCGATTAGTCACCGTTCTCCTGTCACCGCTGTCCGCCCCTCCAAACACACACACAAACACACTCAAATGCGCCAACTCACACACACACACACACACACACACACACACACACACACACACACACACACACTTTCCTTTTCGCAACCGCACAAATGCACACACACGCCGCACACATACGCGCACTCTACTCTATCCACAGACACACTCCATGTCAGTACGCACATTCATACCCTCATCTGAACCTCCGAGGTGATTCTGTCCCAGGTGCACAGGGCTCCCACAGAGAGATACTGTCGGGGGGGGGTTGTAAAAGCCGTGAGTCCGACGCATCAGTCTCTGTGTAATTACCCACAGCGTGCAGGAAAGAGGCCCGAGTTCTCAGCATGCGGCTCTCCGCGTTTGTGCCAGGGCTTTATTGTGACTCTCTGCACTGATTGTCCACAAAGAGGAGCAACACTATGGAACCAGTCAGCTGTTCTGCAGTCATGAGCTTTCAGTTAAACCCGTATCCTCAAAGTTCCACAGAGTGGAGCAGGGTGGAACAGGCCCACTATAATCATACAGATCTGAGACTGATATGACGTAGTCGTAGTGGTGTAGGAGCAGAGCTTGTAGCCGAAAGGTTGCTGGTAATGTGAAGTAATGATAGTAACTGTAACCTTGAAATCTGATCTGGGCATACAAAAAGCTTTACTTTATCCCACTGTGGATTTCCCCTTTGACTTACGTGCAGAAATGCACCTGTCTGTGCCTCCTGCCCCTCTGTGCCTCCTGCCCCGTCACAATTATTAATAATATTACGCATTTGGTTGATGATCTCATCCAGAGGAACCTACATGGCTAACACTATGCTTGCATTAAGCACGTATTAGAGGAGAAACAGGAACAGTGCTGTGGTCAGTAGACAGGAGGCAGAATGGTATCAGCAGTGTCTCTGAGGCTGGGTTCCTGGAGCTCCACGCTACCTGACTCTGCGCCCCTGGCGTTCCGGCTGACTGGTCCTGGAGAGAGAGTGCTTGGCCGGGGCTCCGGGGGGGGGGGGGGCTCTCCCCCCGGCTCTCCCGCGATCGAAACCAGCCCCGTTCGGGTGAGTGGGAGGTGACTCCGAGAAGGACACCGCCAGGCCCGGGCCGGCCAACCGGCCAATGACAAAACCCGTCGTGGGGGGTGGGGTGGGGGGGGGCCGTGAATCAGCCCGCTCCGGGCACGCGTAAGGACGGTTCGGCTGGCAGGTAACGCATGCCCCCGCTGGTTGCCATGGAGACGCACCTCCACCGACAGCGAGTGTAGGGGGGAGGGGGAAGGGAGGGGGAAGGTGGGGGGGGGGCGGGCGCAGGGGTGTGCGCGCGTTCCCAGAATCCGCCCTCTCCCAACCCACAGCTCCGATCGCTAAAACAAACTCCGCGCTCGCGGACAAGTCTGGGTCACGCACTGGCAGAGAGGGGCTATTGGAAAGTCAAGGCAAGGTATGTTTCTATGGAAACTGGGCAAGGAAGGAGCGGGACTACAGCGGCAAGGCTGTGAGTGTGGCTCCACGCCTGCTGCCATCGGGGGCTGGCGAGCCTCGGAGAGAGGAGAGGTAGAGGAGCCGCCTTCACCGGGCAGCCATCCTCAGCCTGTTTCTGACTGCTCTGCCTTTTAAATGCGGCACCCATCAACGGCTGGTTTTCCTTTTTTTTTTTTTTTTTTACTTGATTGCATCTACAGTTCTTTGGTAGCTCTGCCTTTGTGTGCTTCGCATTAAATGATTTTAATTACGACGAAATAAAAAAAAAACACCCACCTGGCTTTAAGGTATAAGCTTTTGTTATAATTAAAGCCGTTTACTGCACAGATTAGTAAGCGCAGCGCGGGAAGATAAGGCTACCCACATCAGACACAATTAAGAAAAAGGAGTCACGCTTATGTGCGATGCTTACCAAAATCTGCAAACTTGTTAATCATAAAAGCAGGTTCGGCGCCATTAGCAGGTTGACAATAATTTCTTTTCACCCCCCGTTTGTACATCACCGGCTGACATTGCTTGTTGGTGCTGTCATTGGCCCGTGACCCTGAATACCAACAGGCTGCTTCTGATGCTGAGGGCCATAGATAGGCGCACACACTCACAGAAGTTGCTCCTGAGATATGAAAATTGACTTGAACCTGCACAAAAACAGACTAGGGGGGAGGCAGCAGAATGGATTCCTGGCAGGAGTTTTAGTTCAAAGAACCTGTCCTCCACGGGCTATCAGCAGTAGGACAGCACACAGAAAACAGCCCCCCTCCCTCACCGGGGGCTTTCTGGGACCTGCACTTCAGCGCATTAGGCCCGCGCAGGCCATCTGTATTCAAGCCGGCAACACCTGCAGAGTCAGCTCTCGGTGAGAAGAACATCCTTCCTTTAAGTGCCTTTCCCTGTAAGGTGAGCCGGGTGTCTGGACGGCTTCAGCGTTAATGCGGGGAGCTGTGGCTTCCCCGGGGGGGGGGGGGGGCTGAAGTCCACGCGCAAGGCCGAAAGATGGAAAGCCAGCGCCCCCGCCCCTCGTACCCACCCGAGGACCTCACACACCCTGCTCTCTGCAAACGCTGCACCTCCTCCCCGCCCTGCTCCAGCTAAGCAGACAGGCTATTAGCGTGCCCCCATACAGAGCGATCGATGAAACGGCCTGACCCCGGTGCACAGCAGGGCCCCTCTCTGGTTCTGCTGCATCAGAGACCTGACCTGACTTTCTCACCATGGGCAGATGTTGTGAGTACGTTACAAAGAACAAAGTAAGAACCAAGGTTAAAAAACATGCTGTAAAGAACTGTGGTAAAAAAAAAAAACACCACAAAGAACATCGTAAGAAATGGTGGTAAAAAAAAATGCTACAAAGAGCAAGGTAGGAACAGTGGTAAGAAAATAGAAAATGCTACAAAGAGCAAGGTAAGAACAGTGCTTCAAACTGGGAGAGCACAGCATGTATATATACATGTGTACAGACTTTAATACAGTTCATGAGAGTAAAAATCTACGTTTAGTAGACTTTAGAGGAAACTGTAAATAAAGTTTTTTTTTTAGCATTTCATAAATTAAAAAAATATATATAGTCAGAGTAGCTAGGTGAGGTGCTGATATTTACCTTTTTATGTTCAGGTACAGGAAGAGGAGCTCACTTTATTTTGTAGATGTGGGTTTCAGTTGTAATTCCTTTGATCTATAACTGAAATGTTTTCTGATTTTTTTTTCAGGCCTGTGTTGCTGCAATTCAATTCAGCTCCCCATATTTTCCATTAAAAATGAAACAAAATCGGGTTCTCTGCTGTTGCCCACATCATGACCTTATAATGTCTGATAACTATTTAACATCAAGTAGCATAAACATACCACTTGATGTCACTAAATCAAGCAGCATGATTCAGTGACATCATGCTACTTGGATCAGTTACATACTCTAATAAATATGTTTGCTTCCACTTGTTCTGGAGCGGAGCAGTTCAAAGTTCCCCTCTGCTTTCAACCAATGACCAGCTCAGCACTGCTGGATTAGTGACTTCTGTGACTTTCGCCAATGGATGGTCACAGTTCCCAAAATGTGTTTCCTATTTAAGAACCATTTTTATCTGCATGGCTGGCAAAACATTGACCCCTTTCCCCGCTATGGGAGCGGGGGGGCAGACCAAAGCAGGAGTCTTCTAACACCTTCCCTGACAACATCATCACATTTTCCCTGCACAGTAAGCACATTATGCCCGTAGACTCCCTATCGCTCCAATCTGAGAATTAGGCACGGCCGGAACCGCTAATACCATGAACATCTAAGAAATGGTTTCCTCGTGCATGCACAGAATTATTTATGAGAGAAAAAAACACTTTATAGGAAGGCTCTTTTAAACGACCAGTCTTTGCTTCCATATTTCCTGCATAATGTATGCAGAGCAGCACAATGATAGCCATAAGCATCCGTGGGAATTCATATTTGCTTCAGCAAATTCAGGGAAACTTAAAAGCAAACGCCTACCCTTACACAACATAATGACATTTTATGTCCATTACAATCAGTACATTTTACTACGGGCGCTAATGTCTGGGTTTACGCACTGTAATGTTGCCCTTGCGATGTTAAATGTACTACATGTTTCGCGGGGAGTGTGAGCTGACCGGGTCAGTTCATTACAGGATATTTTGCGTACTCTCGTTAAAATATAACCGATTTGTGATGATTTCTGACACACTGCCATTGCCCTTTGGCCCTACAAGGACCAGCCCTCGTGATCACGGCAGGTGCGTCCGCACGCACACCTGCTGTTTGCACTGTGCCTGCGCACGCACAGCTGCTGTCATTAGTGTTTTTACGACGCCCGGCAGCTCGTTAAGGCCCACCCTGGCGAGTCCTCCGGGCGTGAGGACGCCGCTGCTTGGCAGCTCATTAGACCGCGCGGTCGGCCTGGCCCTCGGGTCCCTTACCTGCAAACAACGCCCAGAGCGCCTCCGTTGTTCCTGTTCCTTATTGACGCGCTTAAATCTTCAGAGGAGTTTTTCGAAAGCGGCGACAGCTCCTGGCCCCGGGACCACTTCGGGGTAATTTATTCCGGAGGCACAGCCGTCTCTGACTGCTAATGGCGTCTCGGCTCTTACCGGCCCGAAACGCCGTCCATTATCACGTATTGATTCATGAGCGGATTAGAAAGAGGGAGGGAGAGTCTGATGACGGGCTGGGGCGGTCCGAGGGAAGGCTGTGCGTGCCTTTTATGATAACCCCCCACGCTTCCATGTCTCTCCTCGAGTCTGGAACCCTGAAAGTGCATGAGGAGTCATACCTGGAGCCATACCTGGGCAGGCTCTGCTTCAAACACACACCTGTACTTCCAATCAATGCTTGTGGTTCACACAGGTACCTGTGTCTCAGACAGATAACTAGTTCAGATAGACAACTAGGCTTCAAACCAGTACCCGTGCTTCAAACAGACACCTGTGCTTCCAAACAATGCTCATGATTCACACAGGTACCTGTGTCTCAGACAGATAACTGGTTCAGACAGATAACTTGGCTTCAAAAAAAACGCCTGTGCTTTATATAGATGTGTTTCTGTGAATATAGATGTGTTCATCGAATTCCAGGAAAACACTGACGGCCCTCAGTAGAAGAGCCTCACTTTTCTTTCCTGTAGTTCAGCCTCACAGTGCCTCTGCTGTTCCTTGCCTGCCCTGTCCTCCACTTGGTGGTAAAACAAACTCTCTCACTCCTGGGGGGCGGGGGGTGTGGGGGGGGAGGCGGTCAGGCAAGGGAACCAAAGGGATGCAAGAAGGGCCTTGCGGCAAACGTCTTCTAAAACAGAGAGCGAACGCAAACCGGCACAAATCCCTCAGGCTTCCAGAAGAAACAAAGGAGGAGGGACGCAGCTCTTGCAGAGGAACGCCTGAATATTTTAACAGCTTGCGCTTTCTCTCGGTTACTCCTGTAGCCAGACTTTCAAGAGCTGAGGCACCCTAGAGGCTCTGTGCCAACTTTGTCGATTGATTTAACTGGTCAGTGCTAGAAGTACGGCATTAATTCAAAGCAACAAATCTCGAACAGAAACGCATTCTTAAAACAGTACTTCATTGTAATTCCACACTGTAACAAGTTTATAACACATTCACTACCTGATAACTATCTGTCTGATATTAAAAATAAGTCAAACTCATCGAATGATTGGTGATGTAATAATCAATCCCATTGGTCACGAATCTGTTACTGAACAGCATAAATAAGCCCCTAAAATAAAGCATGATGCTCTCTCTGTAGTGGTTGCCAGATGGCACTGACCTCTGTCCAATATGCCATCCCTGAGGGTGGGTTTTCATCTGGCAACTTCAGCCCAACACCTCTCTTGCAGAGTACAGTGTTTCCCCCCAAGGAAATATGAGTTCTTCAGAAACACTGCAAACCCAGCATAGCTAAATATACACATCTGCATGCACAGAGCTGTCTCTCTCTGGTTTGGTGTTGATATCAGCACCTGACCAACAGAAACTTGTGGACAGCCTCTGACGATCATGCAAATGAACACACACAGACATACACACACACACAGAGAAACACGCATGCAAATATACATTTACACATAAACATACAGTACACAGAAGCGTACACACACACACACACAGATGCGGTTGCTATCAAGGCTAGTTTTAATGGGTCACAGTGTCCTTGCCCACTCCCTCTCTCCCTCAGAGAGGAATAAATCACGCCTGTCTCCTTCCCTCCTGCACAGTGATCCAAGAGATTAACTCGGATAAGAAATCTATACTCCGCACCCGCGCTGGACTCTCGGACACACACAGAATCGGAGGAAAATTCTGCAGTGCCTCCCGTTTTAGGTCAAAGGCAAAACGAGGTGCCCTGGTGCCCAAGCCAGGTGGAAAACAGGCAGAAAACAGAGGGCTCACGCTGAAGGTACCCTAACAGAGAGGTGAGCAGCATCACTGTGGGCTTTACATTACATTCACTCAACAGACACTCTTATCCCTAGCGGCTTTCAGCACAAGAGAACAGAAGAGCATCCATCCAAGCTGAATGAGCAACAGTGTCAGACCAGGCTAACAACACTCTCAGACCAGTGAGTGTGTGTATAGCGCTATTCAAGCGCTACCACAAGGTAATTTCTGCCAATCTGAAACAAAAATCTGACAATTATGGGAAGCCAAGTACATGTATTTATAGTGATTATGTGGCTACTTGCTCTGAAGCCTCTATCCACAGCCCAGCATATTCTACCCCTGCCTATCTCTCCGGGCTCCTAACTGTCTCTGGATTTATTCAGTGACCTGGTGCATATATCCGTTTTCAAATATTCGTTTACGTTTTCCCTATTCCACCGTGTTCCAGCAGTTTCTCTTAACCACATTCTGGTGCGGTGAGGGAGGAATTTTCCAGCTGGCTCTGTTTTTAGTTTTTAGTTTCTCCCCGGGGGACGCGCTCTGTGAAGGCGCGCTATGACAAACACGTTCCGATTGGCTGGGGGATCGTTTCATTCAGCACCACACACTCAGTCTGAAGCCAAAGCAGTACCTTTGTCTATCTTTCTGTGTCATCTCAGAGGCCAAAGCAAACAAGCACCCAATACTTCAGCAAAAGCGATATCCGTTTACTCATGTGCTGGGTTCAAAAGCGAAGGTCATTGTTCTCACACACGAATGCCACAGGCGCTGTCTGTCTGCCAGAGATGGCTGCCAGCGATACTGAACTGCGATCGAGACGACCAGGTATATCGATTCCGCATCACGGCAACTGCACGACCCCTGTGTCTGAAGCATCTGCTGAGCAAATGTGATCTGAACTTAGGACTATTCCACCATTTATTCACCATTTACCACCATTTACCATTTACATAGGTAACATAGGACTATTCCGCTTTGCCAATTGTTTACCATTTACCACTATTTACCATCTACTCTTACCATTAACTACTGATAATACTGTTAGTAGGATTATTCCACCTTACTATTCATTCTTACCATCAAGCACTGTTACCAATTCTTTGACTATTCCATCCTATTATTCCATCCTATTACCATCAGCTACTGTCCATACTCTTAATACTGATACAGACTTCAGGGGTTGTCACTTCCCTGTCTTACCCTTGTCCTGTCAGAGGGAGTGGGCTTCTGGCATATGGCTGCAGGTACGAGAGGATAGGGCAGGTGTGTGTGCATGCGTATTTTAAAAGGGCCTCCAGGTCCACCCTCCCACCCCCTCCTGTCATCTGGATTGTAAGCTGCATGGCTGATTGGTCCCCCTTTGACTCTCAGTCCTAATTAAATTGAATTCAACTGGCTGTGTTTCTTAATTAAAAAGGTTGTGGGGAAAAAAAGCGTTCATTCAGAAGTTGCTTTAAAATGGTACAGCTGAATGGAGGGGCGGGGTTGGATGGAGGGGGGGTGGACTGAGAGGGAAAGGGGGGCAGGGACTCTAAAATCTCATTGAATCACCTTCACGAGCCGGACAGCCTGCCACAGTAACTCGGAATTAGCTTGCAATAGGCAGCGCTCTGCCCTGAGTTAATTTGATTAAAAAGGGTTAGAGTTCATCCCAGCCAGGATCCATGCTGGTTCGAGGACACATCCACAGAGAACAAGATTAGTTTCTGCAGTTATTTTTAACTGGACTCTTACATCAGCCAGAACTCTGTTCTGCTATTTCAACTCGGTGTTGCATGCATCCAATATCTCCTGCTCCACAGTCAGGATTGTAAAGGCAAGCTACATTCAAGCCTTTCATTTATTTTTCCTAATTTATTTACACAGCAACAATAAAAATGCCAAATTAATATGTTAAATACGCAACACTAATGCGATGCAATAAAAATTATATCTTTCAAAGGTTTACAGCATTCAGCTCTGGGGCCTTTTTAATTTGCACAATCTCTGCAGTCGGAAGTTTGGGAAATAAATGCTTAATCAAGGGAATGGTTTACAGAATTCATAGTATTAGCATTATTCTTCAATGTTCTCTGTTGCTCTTTAAGGTACTTTTAGGTGCACGTAAAATCCGCACGCGCACAAATAAACACACATTAATAGTTACTACACTGCAATACCTGCGGAGGGTTACTTCCAGCCTGAAGCTTGATTGATTAGTCGTTTATGCATGCTGCTGTGTTCTCTTTGAATCAAATTTCTTTAATTTAAGCTAGGCTTCAACCCAACAACCTACTGGGTCTGAGTCCTGCTCCAGTGAGGCAGCTAGGTGGCTGAGTTAGGGGTAAGGAGGGGTAACATCTGCTTCAAACCAGGGAATCAACAGATTACATTACATTACAATGCACTGAGTGTTTACATAAAACAATGCCCATTCACAGGGTGTACAGTGCCCAACCTGCATACATTAAATTACATTACATTCATTAAGCAGATGCTCTTATCCTGAGTGACTTCCAGCACGAAAGAACATAAGTGAATCCATCCAAGCTGAATGAGAAACAGTGTCAGACCAGGCTAACAACACTCCCAGACCAGTGAGTGTGATCTTAACACTATTCAAGCCCCACCACGTGTTAACTTGTGCAACCTGACTAGACAGCCTGGAAACTAAAGGAAGCCAATTACACACGCTAACATACATTATAGTCACTAGATCACAGAATCCAGAACACAATGCGATACTGCATGTGTAATAAATGGCAAGTAATAAAATAAAATAATAAGCAATAGGTGTCTAATGGCTGCAGGGAACGCTAGAGGGTAGCTCTGATGCTATCGGGAGCTGGCTTATGCTCATCACTAATGACATTAGCTCCATATAGCCAAGGTAATCAATTCTTAACGAGGCAGGGGAACGGCGGGCCAGGCTCCCTGTGCTGCCGAAAGCTGTGCCTGCGCTGTTCGCATCAATCAGCGCTCACACCCCCGCCACCTGCGTCCGCCCCGGTGTCACCGCACACCAGACCACCGAGGTCACCTGCGAGGGGCCAGCTCGCACCTGAACACCTGTCCCTTTCAGAACGAGCCCGAATGCTGATGTGATTTTTTTTTGTCTCTCATGTCCCTGCAGTGCGCCACTTCCTCTCCGAGGAATAACACCCAAGAGGTCTGGTATTAAAAATACAAAACCAATAAACCTCTACCCGTTAATAACAGCGGCTTTAAATATTGCTCTTCCCACACTGACGGTTTTCTCCCACTGCATGGGGCGAGCACGCCTTTGAGTGGCGTCAGCTTCAGACGGTACGGCACAGTGTGTCAGAGGGAGGCAGGGATGGGAGACAGAGAGACAGAGAGACAGAGATGGATTGGGGCTGTGTATTCACTCCCGGCCATTCCTCAAACTCCTTGCAATAATCTGCCTCTTCCCGGGGAATCTGTCCCTTATCCCTCACACGCAGACACACGGGAAAGTTATTTAGTGAGGGCCTCTTGGGCGGGCTGGGTGGCCCGGGGATGGGGGGGGGGGGGGTACGAGCTGTGGTTTTACAGCAGGGGGCCGCGCTAAATCAGCGGCCCGTATATCTGTCACACAGACACAACGACGTGCGGTAAATCCAGCAGCAAGCACGACCTTACACACACACACACACACACACACACACACACACACACACACCACTCACTGACACCTCCTGTCTGGTTTACCCTCTTCTACGCACCCTCGACTGGGAGAGACTGTGGCCCTGTCTGAGGCCAGTGCTGACACACTTCAGTGGCAGCGATCTCCGCCTCAGCTTGCCGAGGGAACCAGCTCTCATGTCATTGTGGTGAAGAGCACTAACACTGCATTGCCATCCTACATTTAAGTCAGCCCGCAGGGACCTCCTGCCAGCATTCCAGGAACAGCCTGGTGACTCGTGGAAGCCTTGCCTCTTCACTGGGCCAACATGGGTTCAGTCAGCGGTACCCAATCAGACGTTACTTCACTGAGCCGAAATGGCTCCCGCACACTACTGGAGCATCTCTTGTTTCCAGTTCAACTCACAGTCACTCCGATGAATCTTCGGGGCCGCTGGCACCAGCGCCATGAAACATTAATGAGGCTTCCACAGACCTACACGACTGGAGAGGTGAGCTGAAAGGTCGAGCTCTTTAAAAAATGAGAGGGAAACCGGGGAGAAATGCCCTCTCCCCATCAAGCATATCATGAGAGCAATTAAAAAGTTGAACTTTTGGATTCCAATGGAAATGAGGAAAGACGACATTAAGGAAACCATGTTAAAGACTCTTTCCTTTAGCCATCTCATGAGGGCAATTTAAAACCACAGTTTAAATGTGATTAACATATAATGATATTATGAGGTCGATTTGAGATATTTAACTTAATAAATGCATGTAAGAGCGTGCTTTATGTGGACAATACTTGAGTGTCTGGACCAATCAAAAGTGGAGGCTGGGGTGTTTGACAAAGAAGACAAGTTGCCCTACTATCATAAAGATCACCGGTAACATTAAATGCCGGCGATCTGACTGGCACATTGTCCTGGTTTTTGCAAAGACATGGTGTTTGCAGCCCCAAACTGATGCCACCACAAGACTCTAATCACAGCCACCTCTCTACACTGGCTTCTTCTGCCATGAGCTGCATTAATCATCTGTATTCCGTTTCAGTGAATTACGAGTGCAGGCCACCAGGAAACGCAGCCGAGCTCCAACTGAGGCCCCAGCTGTGTAACAGAATGAGACACCAGGCCTGCTAATATGCCCGTCATGATCTTACTGCTGAAATTCAGACAGACCTACTACTACGCAACTGTGTGTGTGTGTGTGTGTGTGTGAGAGAGTGTGCGTGTTTGCCTTTGTGGTAAACGTGTAGCGTGTGTGCATGTGCACGGGATTGTGTGCCTCATAAAGAAACAACTCTGTTAGGCAATGAGTTCTTCCCCTCAAGTTTACGGCGTCCCAGAGGAACCACCCCTCACTGTCATCTTTGACTGATTTAAAGCGACTCCTCTGTGTTGACACGCTCAGATCACGTGTATGCCAGCTAAACATGCGCCGTCAGCATCAGACACGAAAGGAGGCAGACACTTTAGCGCATTACTCCTGCTCTGATCATGTTGCGTTTTTTTTTTTTCCTGATGCAGACACACTCGGAAGGATAACTGCACTTGCAGCACTTAGCAGAAAAACGCTGCCATCAATAAAACCCGCAACCACCTGGCAGCGGGCTTCCCTTCCCACTCAGAGCGTGGCTCTTCCGCTGTGTCTGTGCTTAATCCACGCTAAAGGGGACGACCTGATACACTTTTTCTATGGACTCCTTGGCTGTGTTTCTACTTCCAGGTCCCTCCTACGACAAGGCCTCAACATTAGAGAGTGGAGCTTGGATGGAACATGGAGGAAGAAAGGGAAAGCCAGAGATTAGTGGGTGGTTTTTCGTGACCTGTGCTTCAGGGTCTCTCTGAAACCTGGTAAGGCTCAATGGCGGTAAGTAAGCCTGCTGGCGTGGGCGTGGGACTGCAGCGGGCCGGATCTGTACCCCTCATTCACAAATGTCCTCAGGACCGGCTTCCTGTTTCCCAGAGTTCTCCCGTCCTTGTCTGAAACCACTCCGGACCGCTCTGTGCCGCTAATGGACGGGCCATCGGTGCCAGCTTCCCGTTTGGTCTGTTTGGGCACGCCGGCCCCCCTCTCTCTCCGCAATTCTCCTCCGTCGAGATACCCCCGTCGATAAGATAAAAGCATTTTAATGTCTTTATTGGTTTTGCTGGAGAGAGCGTCTGTATCAGACAGCGCAGCGCAGGCGTGGTCTGCGGAGACACGCACTCGCGGGAGAGGTTGTGAAGAGACGGGGGACGTCTGCGCCGATCTGTCACCGGTGGCCCAGAGCAGGAAAATAAACAACGTGATCAGCGTACATATTCGAACTCTCTTGCGATGCTCTCTGTATTTGTTACTCGGATTAATCCTCCCCTTTTCGTCTGTCGCTCATCTTCCTGTAAAAATGCCTCTTCCTCCGTTCCCTGTCCTCTCCTCCGCTTTCTCTCTCTTCGTTCCTCTCCTGTGTCCTCCCATTGTTCAACTACCTTCCCCTCTGTCCCCCTCCCTCCATCTCTACCTTTTTCCCCTGCTTTCATCTTTTCCCTCCCTGTCGACTGTCATTCCCCAGTGTGCCCCCCCCCCCCCCCCACATTCCTTCTCCAGCATCACCCCCCCTCCTCCTTTCGCCTCTCTCTCCCTCTGTCCCTCCCTCTTTTTGTCCCCCCCCCCCCCTCTCTCACTCACAAACATCAGGCCACCATGTGATGGCAGTGTCTCCCAATTCTGTCTGCCTCCATTTTGAAGAAGTGTGATTCCGTGAGCCGTGAGAGTACATCAGGAATCCCTCAGACACAGACACAGACGCACAGAAACCACAACCACATACATACTTACAGACGCACACTCACTGTAGGCCATTTCATACATTCACTCACTCACACACACACACACACACACAAACACACACACACACCACACACATACGCACACATGCAGAAACTTGAACAGTCACACTCATAAGCACTGATGAAGTCTCCAGGTTTGCTGAAACTAACATGCGCATCCAGCATGCGTATCCATCCATTTCTTATAAAGGAGTAAGGCAGACGACCTGAGAGGCCAGCTCTCATTAGTAGCACTTGTGATACTCTAGATTCCCAGATCAATAAGCCACAAGCAACCAAACAGGCCTTTCGTTTCTACAATCTAATGGCGTCCTCCCTCTAAGCAGACCCATTCCAAAGTGCTCAGTACAGGTCAAAGACAGGTCATCTTAACCCTGGCTAACGTTTTTTTTTTTTTGCCCAAATAAAACAATAATACCAATTTCCCACCTTGTTATGCACAGGGAGAGAACTGAATGGAGCAGCCTTTATGATTATGAGGTCCATACAAGATGGCAGCCACCAAACTACTGCCTGATTCAAGAAACAGACCACAGACAACCCACGGAAAAGTAAAGAAATGAAAGAAAGAAAGAAACAGGACAAGGAATTAAAAAAGAAAAATGCATGTAATGCATCCTGGAAATTTTTTTTTTAAGAGAACAACAAAAGCGCCAGGGTAATTATCATTGACCTTCCAGTGTGTTTGTCTCCGAGACCACGGACGGATTTTGTTCAGCATTAATTAGCGTGTGGTTTGGAGGGAGGTAGAGGCAGGCAGAGGGCGTGTGTGTGTGTGTGTGTGTGTGTGTGGGGGGGGGGGGGGGGGGGCTGCACAGCTGCGGTTCGGGCTGCCTCTGCTCCAGGGGTGGCCCTGCTCCACACATCCACGCGGCAGGATCGGGGGGAGAGGGGGGAAAGAGAGGAAAGGAGAGAACGAGATAGGGAGGAGGTAGAGGGAGGCAGAGATGGATCAGGGCTCTGTATGCGCTCTCCTGGTAGCGGCTCTCGCCCTTTGTGATGAGCTGAGATGAGATGAGATGACCCTGCCGAGGGAGGGGGAGAGGGGTGTTTTGGGCTGGGTGCAGTTGGGCTCATCTCCCTGGAACAGAAAGTCTCGCCAAAGCTGCTTTTCTGACTAGCCACCTATTTAACCCACAGATTTGGAACACTGAGAAGAGACAGAGGCAGCGAGAGGTGTTCCTTCTACTGAGAAATGGAAAAAATTTCAATTCCTTGCAGACGTCATTAAATTAGAGGAGTTTTTTTTTTCTTCTTTTTTTTCCTGGAAAAAAAAGCTCAGTGCAGAAGCAGACATTTTGGAAGCTGTCCTGTTGATGTTCTTCAAATGTCTCCTGGAGGTTTATCATCTCATAAAACATTCAGACCTCCGCTGCTGTTTTAAGCAGAAGTGCTTCTGAGATGAAACCCTCACGCTGACAGCCAGGATGGTCTGTGATTCCGTAAAGTTATCTGACTCTGTAAACCAGGGGATCCAAGGTTGAAAAGAGCAGGCTCTGCTCTATCCAGAGTTTCGGCTGCTCAGAGCAAGTAAATTAGTAAGCTGTGTATGAGCAGTCTGGTTAATAGGCCTGGTGCCAGTCCCAATTTATGCGGTGTGAACCAGGCTGACGTACAAATAGACCCCCTGGAGAGGACACAAGTCTATCACAGGGCCCTTAAATCCCAATCTAGTTTAATGTCGAGTACCAAGCACAGAGACAGCAAGCCGCATCTTTAAAGTCTCTGGGAGAGCTCAGATGGGAATGGACCCCACATCCTTCTGGTTTTGGAGAAGACACTCTATATGCATGACCACAGAACCACAGAGGTTCAGCCTCCTTGAATGGGAGTTTTCTCCACAAGCAGGATAAAGTCTCAAAACCCAGGAGGCTCTGATTATTCTGTCGGAAAGGTGCTCGTCTACAGCCTGGGCTCAGAACTGGCCACATCATCTGACATCAGCTGTGGAACAAACTGGCTTCATTATGCTGAGTGTAAGTGTGGATAGGTCGACCAAGGTTCCCTCGTTGCACTTCTCTCTCAGCACCCTGAGACTCATTTGGCACCTGTGAGTTGCAAGGATGATGTCAGTGGAGTAGTGCCTATCCTCCAATGAGCACCTCCCTCGCTGCAGTGCATTGTGTGACTTGTAGTGTCTAAATAGCTACACTGACATGTGGATACATTCAAGGATTTCTTTCACCTCACCCTGTGCTCCCGTTCAAGTGCAGAGGTTGTCGTGGTGAGAACTTAAGTAATACAGTCAGAGATTACCAAAAGTTGGGGAAAAAAAGGGGGAAAACACAAAAAAATACATGATATACTGCCAAACTAAAGAGCTATAGTTAGCATAGAAAAAGTACAGACTGACCATTTGTTGCTGGGGCTGTGGGCTGACCCTGTAATAAGCTGCTGATGGAGAGTCCGAGTAAGCCACGAGCCTATTCTCTCCGAGAACAGCAAACGCTGGATTTAATAAAACTCCAAGGTCAGGGCTTATCTGCTGTGCACACACAAGGACATTCAAACCATCAGCGCGGATCGTCTGAACTAACTCTGACAGTCTGTGGTAATGCAGCGCTGGGAAACACCACAATGTGTGTGTGTGTGTTTTTGTGTGTTTGTGTGTGTGTGTGTGGTTCGGGATGGGGGGTGGGGGTGGGGGGGTGCTGCAATTGCAAAACAGGTGTACCCAGCACGGGCTAAAGAGGAGCGAAAGGGAAATATTTTGGATGGGGCCCAGGCTGTGTGGTGTATGCTGATGTCGTGCTGTCCGCTGGAGCCGGGCGTAATGATGTCCTTGGATCAATATTAGACGGGCGGCTCTGAGTGGCAGCGTATCGGGGCGCCTGCTGTCATTACCAGCGCTGACTGCTTTTCACAACATTGCCCTCGGAGCGTCGAGTCGTCAATACCGCTCGGCACCCGGCGGTGCTGCCGTCCGGGCCCACAGTGGGGCTCTGTGGTGACCGCTCAGATCCTGATGATGTGTTAAAACGTGAAAAAAGGCAACGGTTGCTCCACTGTATCAATCCAATCTCAGGACAAACATGGGGTGGCAGTGGAGCACAGTGGTAAAGGGCAGGGCTCACAACCCAAAGGCTGCAGGTGCGATTCCCCTCTGAGAGACTGCTGCTGAACCCTTGGGCAAGGTACCTAACCCACAGTTGCCTCAGTAAATATCCAGCTCTATAAATGGATAACGTGTAAAAACTGTAACCTGTAAGTCTTTCTGGGCAAGAGCATCTGGTAAATGACAATAATGTAAAGTAATACCAAAGACCTGCTGTGGATAGACTGACTGCATCCCCCTCCACACACACACACACACACACAAACACACACACGCACACACACACACCACTCAGCCCCTGGGCTGATTAACCCTTGGGTAAAGTATAAGGGATTCTGATAGTGAGTAATAACTCACGGCTGGCTGACTCCTGGCCGCCCCTCCTCCCTCGTGTCCATTTCAAAGCCCCTGCCTACTGGCTGCTTTCATCCCGTAAAAGCAAAGACACAAACACACCAGCCACATTCATTAGATGAGGCTTACAGTTTAATTCAGTCCAAGACCAGGCAGGGGGCTGGATTCCTCCCATAAACGGTCCCTTCATCTGTGTTTTTATTCCCTGTTTTGCAACAGAGAACCGAGGCTTTCAAAGAGCGAGCTAACCGTCTTTTGTAGTGGCCCAACATCTGTGTAGGAGAAGCAGATGTCTGCTTTGTACAGAGGGTTTTTTAATGTAATAATGTGCCGGTCCGAATCTAACGATTTAGTGACATGCCCCCCTGTTTGCTGGATGTCCAGTTGAAGGTCATCTGAACAGCTGCCAGCTGCTAAGATCTTGTGCTGCGGGATCATTTCCCGTCTGTGACCTCTGACCTTTACAGATCTGCTGCTCTGCAACACTTGCTCCATCCCCAACACTCTCCAACACTTGCCTCAGCAACACTTTCCCAAGACCCAATGATACAGAGATATTCTAACAAAAACAAGCAAAAAAATGACCACCCGTTTCAAAACATCTGGGACCACATCCTGTTTTTGCCTTTGATTGTAGCTGTCTTCCTTCTTTGACCTTGGATGTCAACGTATCACTCAAAATACAATGCATTGTAGATAGACGGACACAGATGTATTATGCTCCATCTAATTTTGCTCTGAAAGCTGATGGAAAACAATATGAGTAAAATATGGTGATGCTTTCTTCAGGAACCAAATCATTTCCCCACCAAGCTGACTTCAAGAATTGTGATTATGTAAATAAACATTTTTCTAAGTATAGATTATTCCAGATTTTAGTGGACATACTTAAAGAGGCAAGTACTGAAAGCAAGTGTTCCTAGTTACTCTCAAATATTCAATTTCTGCCTGTTTGCTTGTTTTTGACAGGTTCTGCAAGCTTTTAATTAAAATGTGAGACAAAGCAGTCAGGCATAACCTTATGCTAATTTTTTTTTGCTGCGCTTTTTAAGAGCGGTACTTGTTTTAGTTACAGTGGAGTGTTTAACACTGAATAAGAGCCAAACAAACAGTACTCGGGTGGCTGAGACTACTTTGCTGGCCTTTTCGTCGTCTTGTGAGGGGTAACAAAGTTACCCCATCTTGGAGGAGATGATCAGTCTGTCGGTGAAAGGAGTGGCTGAGGGAGTGAGGGACACCACCTCTTCCAGGGCTTGTTCCGCCAGTTGCAGACAAGGAGATTGATGAATTAACACAGTAATTGTGCCAGCTTCATCAAGGGCGTTTACACAACTGCCAGCGCTCTCCTTTGCAATCTGTCTTTTAATGTGTCAGTCATGTGCCTTGGCTGTTAAACACAGGAAACGCCAATCATACCTGTAACTATTCTGTGAAGAAAGGGTGAGATTTCTGGTGATTGTGCCTGTGATCCTATGTACCAGGGGTCAGCAAAACAGTGTAATCACACTGAAAGAGAATGAAAAACTGCCTTTTGATCATACTTTGTTATTTTGCAGTAAGGGGTTTATTTAACTTTTAAGTTGAGGACGTTGAGGGAGTAATGTTTTCTGAGCAGCCATTCTAAATCATTCTACCCCTCACTGTACCTGGTCATTTTAACTTTCAACTCCAAGGCCATAAGACATTTAACATTTTTTTTTTTACATTTATTCATTTGCCAGATGCTTTTATCCAAAGGTACAACTACCTTACAAGTGAGGTACAATACAACACAAGCGAAAAACCATACAGAGTCAACAATATTAGAAGCACTGCATGACAAAGTTCCAAAGGTTGGCCAGGCAAGGTACAAACTAGCAGGTAAAGCTAACAAGTGCATTAAACCATTAGATTTTCTATAGTTTAGTAGGAGATAGTTTTAGTCATGAGAGGTTCCTTTAGGGGGGAAGTGTTTCAGGTGCTCAGGTGAGAGCACAGTAAAAACTCATACACAAAATGCAGTCTTACACTTCAAGAAAACATCTGACCTGTGTTTGTCATATACAAGCCAAATTTTATTTCTAGCCACCTCAAAGTTCTAAAGCATTATTACTGTCTTTATTACATGTCTTTATTATTATACCTTATTATTTTCCAACTGGCTATAACCGACCGCTGTTTATTTTTCAACATAAAATGCACTGTATTTAACATTCCCACTGTCATGGTGCGCAAAATGGTCGATTAGCAGCACAGCAAACTGCTAAATATGTATAAATAAATATAAAAATCATACGCAATTATGTCATGATTCAATCTGCATCACCACGCTTCTGGCTCATCAAGGTGAGAACTGCACCTTCTCCATCTGGATGCATCAGCCCTTGAATTTGAACAATTCAGTTGTCGCTGGGGGCACGGTGCTTCTCACGGTTTGATAGATTGAATCAATAAAGTCTCGCAACACCGCCCCGTGGCACAAATAAACAAATTGGTAACAACAGCAGCGAGAACAGCAACAGCAGCAGCAGCAAAAGAAAACAGCAAAACCAGCCGCACGCCACTTACCGGAGGCGAGCTGCATCCAGCCGCAGATCTTGTAGACGGTGGCGGTGCTGCAGAAGAAGAAGAGCGCGAAGCAGACGATGCAGGTGATGACCAGGACCATGGACATGCCGATGAAGAAGGACGCGGCCTTGAAGGCGCCGGAGGGGATGGAGCTGAACTCGGTGAAGCTCCCCTGACACGTCAGGTCCCGCGACAGCCCGTTGCCGATGCAGTAGTGGAAGAGGCCGAAGTAGCCGGCCTGCGGCGTGTCCACGCCGTCCCCGATCCAGTACGGCTGGATGAAGCACACTACGTTGACAATGGCAAACAGGATGGTGAAAATGGCCCACAGGACCCCGATGGCCCGGGAGTTCCGGACGTAGTTGGTCTGGTAGATCTTAGCAGCTTCTGAGGCGGGCAGCATGGCTGCAGGAGTCCCGGGTACCATGTTTTAGTTTTGCGTGAACTGTTGTCCTGGAATGACACCAAGTGTATAAGTCTGACAGCAGAGCAGAATGATAATAGTCTACTATTGGACGTGTTTGCGCAGAAGGTCTTTCCCCATCGGCATTCAAATGATCACTGTGAATTAGAAGTAGCCAACTAAATTGCTCGCAACATCTGCCTGGATTGTTCACCATGAGAACAGTTTACCTGAGCTAGCGTGCCGATACCTGTTAGCCAATCGACTCCCCTCTCTTTCTACCTCTGTAGCCTATGCCTGTCTAACGGTTTTACAGAGGGTCACCGCTACCGCACCCGTACGCTATGTTCGCGACTCTGAGACTGAGCGCTTAGCTACAAGGTTAACACTGAAAGGAAACTTGTAGTCATAAATAATTAACCATGGGAATCGAGTCTTACTGAAGTATCGCTTCCAAATTGTTCAAATAACAATCACTGTACTGTCGCAGTTATAGTCAATTAACAATACCAGGCCCCATTTGTTTATATAATTATAGAAGCAAATTAAAAATTAAATCGCCACAAGAGTCAAAGAACTAATGTCTACCTCGGGATCAGACGCAGTCTCGTGGTTGCCACGGGGATAATTTTGCTGAACAACCTTCAGCTTCCTTCGGCTGAATGTGATGCCGAAAAGGGAGGAGAGAGAAAAGCGATGCAAAGCAGTCAATGAAGCCGGTTCGTTTATTTGTAGCGGCGATATTCTCTTCACTTATATGCCGTTCTTCGTCTGCATCGTGGATTGACAAGTTACATGTCTATATAGCTATATACATACGTTAATATTTTCAAACACCTGTGCTCAAAACAAGCCGACTGTCATTCGCTAGCTTGCTACTGGTCTTCTGCACCACAGTCGCTTTCTGGCTTGCATCTGACAGCAGCACCAGCATTACAATCCATCCTCGCTAATCCTGTTTTCAAATGCTTAGTGAAAGAAGAGGAAAAAACAGCCGTGTGTGAGCTCGGATTGATTAAAAAAACCTCTCCACCGTTAAGTCAGTGTGTTAACTGAAGTAAGTGTGCGCTTGCTTGAAGTGCGCAGCCTGCTTTGGCCACAGTACTCGCCTGATTGCTCGGCCGAGCCGTCGCTCTGTGTTGAAGATTGGTCGTCCGTCGCTCTGTCGAACGAAGAGGGTTCTGTCGCGCTGTCGCGGGCTGGCGATAGCGGCGCAGCGATAACGTTCAGCGCAGACAGACTGCCCCGCCGCAACGCACGCAGTAGGTACGAGTGCGCATCACAGACTGACCCGGCGCATCTATCACACACGAACTGTGATAGCTAATCAGCAGCCTCTGCCTCTCGTTTCCCCTTTCCCCCCTCTCGATGTGACGCGAGTTTAGGCTACCCAGAGGCGGACATGAGCTCTCGAGGACATGCATGTGTCACGCATACACAGATGCCGGCCACAAGTGACGTCAGCAATGAGCTTTTAAGAAAAAAATATCATCTCCTGCGACAGGTGGCTTTTTTTTTGTCAAACTACGTCTCTTCAGACTTCCACACCCAATATCATCATCATCATCATCATCATCATCATCGTGTAATACATGTTCCTCATTAAATTGCTCATTCGTATTAACTGCCTCTTCATACCGTCTCTTTGTTTTGGTATAGCTGTAGGCATTGCTGCTGATGTAGAATCGGTGCCCTCCCTGTAGGAGAAAGGCAACTGGACAGAAGTCCTCTGAACTCCTGATCTCTTGATACCTTATCAAAAACGAGAACGCACGGCATGTGGCAGGTCTCAAGTAGGCTAAAGGAGGTCTATTTTTACTCAGCATCTGAAGGATTACTTATCTCAGCAGGTAGCATGTTTCTGCCTGCTGTTTGCCACACATTCTGACAATCTGTAATTAAATACTGAGGAAAAAATGAAACGAAGCCTACAGCAACTCTTAATCCCAATTCTAATCAAAAACAAATGTATTGCTAAATGTAGCTACAGCATATTTATATAAACGTATTGTACAGAAACCATTTCTCCAGTTACTCCAACGTACGTGCTCCAGAGAAATGTAAATCTAGCTCGAAAACATTAATTCTTTCCAAAATAAATAAATGCATAAATAAACTATGCAATTGTTTATTTATATATATGTACGAATATTTAGTTATTTGTATTTGGAAATGAAGTCAGAGATTTATCATATTTTATGTAGACTACATGTCAAGAATGTTTAGCAGTCCAGAATTAGTGAAGAATGAACAAATCTCCTAAAAGGAAAGTTGTTGTTGTTGGTGATGATGATGATGATAATGATTCATATATAAGCAACAAAAAAAAACAAAACTTGGAAACATTGGTAAGTTTCTTGTCTTGACCAAATCCTAAATATATCAAATGAAAATGTGTAATGAAATGTTTTCAGCTTGATAAATGTATTAACTAATATATTTAAATATTCCAATTAAATTGTTTTCACTGAACCTACTAAATTTAATTAAGTTGGCGTTCGGTGCATAATGATGACATCAAAACTACACTTAAATCAAAATAGGCCCATTTGACCCGTTCTAAAAAGTCTTCTGAACAATTTGGACTACAGTATCCAGAATCCCACGCGTAAATGTGAGCAAGAAAGGCCATGATTGGCCATAAAGACGGAAACGACTGATGACGATTTGTCTGTGGCGCGGGAAATCAGTCAGTGGTGAACTTGGTAAATTTGGGTATGCTTGTAAATGAGAAAGTCTTAACGTACTTCGCTACCAAGTTAGCTAATTGACACACAATAGAAAAAGAAATGTTCTTCGTCGCACAGTAAGTTCCGCGACACTGTATGTCGACTTCACGTTTCCCAATGAACTGAAAAGAAAGTATAAATGTCTTGTTAGCTGGTTAGCTAGTTAAGCTAGGCAGCGAATTCCCGACACCGCCGCTGTCGCTGCAGTCGGTAGGTCAGTATTTCAGCATTTAGTGTTTTCCTCGCGTGGTTCTAATAACATCGTCTGCTGTCGCGGCAACTGCAACAAAAAAGCTAGCAAAACCGACAGGCTAACTAGCTAACGTTAACTTTCAGCTTATACGAGTAAGTAGCGAACTCAGTGCACGCATAGAAGGATGTCCGTCCAGCTTCAGCACCCGGGATACGCGGAGGAGCGTCTGCGGCTGGCGGCGGCGAGGCTGCCGTGCCGGGAGGCGCAGGCCGGCGCGCTGCTGTCGCTGCTGGGACAGGTGAGAGGGACCCGCGAGAGGGACCCGAGCGGGTGATCACTGCCGTCACTTACCAGCTGTCATGGTGTGCTCTGTTATAGCTGCCGTTACGTCGTGTTGCTGGATCGATGATTTGAAACAAGAACTCTTAGAAAGCTAAGGCAGGACAACTACATACACTGCCACATACTTGTATGTCAAAGTCACTAGATCGCAAAATCCATAACACACCGTGATACAACAAGTAGGTAGGTATAATAATGCAGGTACTGTATACACAACAGCCCAGTTTTGAGTACCTGTTTGTTTTTTTTTGAAGTCAATGTAGGTTGTGCTCGTCATACATAGGTGCTGGACTTAAGGACTTATTTGGACTTATTTGCCCCTGAAGCTCTTCTTCTGTCAGGGAGGAGGTGTCATTCATTTTATCTTCCTTCTCTCCACAGCCAGAGCAATACAGCTATCCTTCCATCTTCATCTATGGTCACCGAGCAACCGGGAAGAGTCACGTGACACAAACTCTGCTGAAAGAATTGGAGGTGAGAGAACTGAATTGGGGTGCCACATAAATTGACACGGTCATCAATCATTGCAGGTATTGTGCAGGATAACGGGGTACTGTCAGATTCTAAACACGTTTTGAAGTCGCAAAATGCCAGAATGTCACCCTCTGAAATTTCAGTCTGTCAGCGTCAGTTTGACTTTTTTTTTTTTTTAATTCTTTGAAGATGGGTCTGTAGATTAAATAAAAATTTCTGCGCACTCACACTTCAAAAAATCATCCTAGTTTCACTCAGACAGACAGGTCTTGTTCACAGAGACTTTGTGGCTGAGACTTCAGGTAGCTTGCAGTGGCAAAGTAACTGATTTGGTTTACTGTTAGCATAGTGATGCACTTATATGGTGGTCGCTCTGGGTAAGAGCGTCTGCTAAATGACGTCATGTAATGTACAGGGAGCAGGCTATGAGAGTTCATACACGGCTGTGCTTTTTCTCCCTCCCCCCAGATGCCACATGTAGTGGTGAGCTGTGTGGAGTGCATCTCCGCTGGGCTGCTCTTTGAACAGGTGCTGCTCTCTTTCTTCGGCTCCTCCTCCTCCTCCTCCGAGCTGCTCCCCCGCAGCCCCTCCCTCTCCGACTTTGTCCGGGCCTACAGGCAGCTGTGCGCCCAGGTCCCGGCCACGCAGACCCGTTACATTGTGAGTGCCACCCCTCTCTAGGCCTCTCGCCCCTTCCGCTGCTTGCTCCGGCTCTCTCCTTGCAGTCGTCGGGCCTCCTGGCCAACAGCTCATGGTTGTGTTTGTGTTTGACCATCTGAAGCTGCAGGTTTGCTGTCATGGTTGCCTTTACTTTTTAATAGTGGAGGCTGACGTTGTGGCCGCAGCACAGTTCTTGTTAGCGCTTTGGTAGTAAACATCTGTTGATTGGTTCGTAAATGTCAATGAGTAACAGTATGGTGTAGCCACACCTGTTCTGAGGTTTTGTAAAGCTTCAGTCTTCCATTACTACCTACCCAAACCAGCCTTCACTGTTTGAGCTGACATTTATTCGGTATGATTTACAAAGTCCTGAATGCTTTGAAATATTCTGGGCTTAATGGAAACGGCGTCCTCCATCAGTCTTTCCCGATGCTCTCCCTGTAGCAGACTTCCTGTCTAAATTAGTATTAATTTGGGTGACACTTTCATCCTGTGCCGTTTCCAATTTTCTTAATTTATAAAGTACTGCGCTCACTGGGTTTGCTGACCTGGGATTTAAGCCAGCGGTCCCCAGCTCATAAGCAGATATGAAGTTGAGCTGCGTGCCGCAGAAGGGACTTGTGTCTGTGTCTGTCTGTAATGGACGGGGTGTTAGTGCTGTGTGCGTCTGTGTGTGCGTGTGTGTGCGTGTGTGTGCGTGTGTGTGTGTGCGTGTGTGTGTGTGCGTGTGTGTGTGTGTTTGTGTGTGTGTGTGTGCGTGCGCGTGGTGGCTTTGCAGGGTTCCAGTCTCAGTTCGGGCTTCCTGCCTCAGCAGAGAGGTTTTTCCCAGTCCCAGTCCAGAGGAACCAGAGGCTTTTAAGTCACGGTTTGCATTCAAAATCAGTTTCAAGTGGTTTCAACTGACTTTTAATTTTGATTTTACATTTAAATTGAAACAAGTTGAGAAGCAAATTTAGTTGAAGGCGTGTTTGTGTTAAAAAGGTCAAGGTTTAGGTGTGTCTATTTTTCATCTATTTGTCCTCCAGTATCTGCCTCTCAAGATGATGCCTGTGTCTCATGCATGATTGCCTAATTAAATATTGTTTTTCCCTATGGCTGTTAATCACAGAGACCTCAAACTGATTCATTTCAGTTTTGTCACTAGTTGGAGTACCAATTTGTTTGAGGAACAGTTCAGCAAAAATACACTGAAATAAGAAATAAGCTTTGTTTTTAATGTGCCCTTACCGAGTTGTCTTTCACGAAGGACATCAGGCTGATTGTAGCGCACTCCTGACTGATCAGCATTCAGGTGACGGCTCAATCAAACGTAATTGTCTGAGCTCAGTGTCGGGAGAGTGGCGGCAGACATGTTTGGTCCTCAGGACAGGGATATGGAGGCACTGCAGTGGAGTCTCGGTTTCCCCTTTCGCTTGTCACATCAGCCAGGGCCTCTCGCCTGCATAATGATGATATCCAGTCAGTCCTCATGTGTTTAGCCCAACAATCTAATTCTCTAAATGAATAATTAATTGTTTGTAAAATGTCATCCCAGAGTTAATATGCACAAGTCAGTTCAAAAGCTCGTAGATACTGTCTCCCCTCTGGAATTGAGCTTTTCTTTCACTTCTTGCATGCTATGATAAAGGCATTTGTGTGCTGAATTGTAGGTCGTATCAGTTAGATTGTTTATATATGGTTACAGTTCTTTGAAGTTCAGGCTTTTGTGTGTGCGTGCAGGTACTGGACAGGGCGGAGCTTCTTCGGGATATGGACTCCAACCTTCTGCCGGGGTTCCTGCGCCTGCAGGAGCTGGTAAGAGACCGCCGTCAGTCTTCAGCCCTCAGGGAACACTGATCCCAGACCAGTTTTTGTAAAACTCACCAACTCACGGACAGCAGATTATGTAATTTAACAGTGATGTAAAAAAAAAAAAAAAAAGATGACACAAGTGTTTCAGCCTGCTCTCTTCTTCAGAAATGTTAGTTTAATTATTATAATTTAGTCTCTTTTTGCTTTTATTCTAAGCAGACATGCTTATCCTCTTTAATCTTTTTACATGGGTGTTTTTTTCTGTAGAGGTAATGCAAAGCGGCATGTATCGCCCCTTATGGTCACTCCTGTGTTCAGCGTTAGCATGTGGGGCTGTGCATTATGATGCTAACACGATCCCGCTTCAGCTCAACGGCGGCGATTCAAAGGGAAACGCCACAAAGGCGTGCGAATCCGCCGCCTTCGTTGATCTGGAAGACGGCAAACCTCGCGCCCGCTGGTCCTTAAAAGATGCTCGCGGTAACAGCTGCTTAAAAAAGCGGGGTGAGGGTAATTCTCTGTCACTGCGAGTAACTGGAGCGGAGCGGAGATGGTGGCTGCAGTGGAGAGCCCCTCACTGTGCGGTTCAGTGTGTGAGGCTGCTTTCAGCCTCCACGTTGCTCATCGTTCCCCATTAACGCGATCCTATATGCGCGTATATGTATAAAATATAAATAAAACACACTTTTATCTTCATGGCTGTGATTGTAAAGTGTGTCAGGCGGTTGTAAGACAGCCAGAAAAGCGGCTTTTGATGAGATGGTAATGATAGCCGCTCGGCGTTGGAGAGGGAAATGTCTGGAGGACATGACAAACTGCCTGTGTGATTGGGCTCTTCCTCCAATCAACTCCCCACAGTGGTTGCAGTGATGTATTTTTAATGCGCTCTCCCCGCATTGAAATTCTGCTCGTTTTCTCCGTGCCACGGCGCAGCGCAGGCAAAGCCCATTTATAGCGGGGCTGGCCTGGTTTTTTAGGGAAGGCGAGGACTTCACCCCCCTCTCTGTGTAAGCCGAGGTCGGGCCTGTAATTGCGTTTGACATGTCGTAAATGAGTGCTGTCCGGGCTGTGTTGCTGTCGTTTGCACTACATGAAGAGGTGCCCTGTAATTTGGAATGTCATGGAAGGCGCTGCGTATTTATTTTCTGCGTATAGCCGTTTAAGCGAGATTGCGGCCGCAGCAGTCCCTTTGGTGTTATTGCACCAGTTTGTATTAAGAAAATTGATGTTGCTCAGTAGGGCTGTTGGTTCTGCCATTCTCATTAGTGAAAAAACATGCCTCCTGCTGGAGAAACACTACAATACATTTTCATCTATTTAGCCGATGCCCTTCTCCAGGGTGATGTGCTTAGCTTACATTTTATGTGTTATCCATTTGTACAGCCGGAAACGGCGCAAATGAGGTACTTTCATTAAGGCTGCTGTGGGTGCCCCACCAGAGGTTCGAACCCGCAACCTTCAGGCTAGTTCCCTAACGACTGTGCGGGCGTGTTTGTGTGAGGTGTGTACCTGTGACAGGTACGTCCAGCGTGCTCTGTCTGACCAGCGGTCTCTCTGAAAGGTGGGTGATAACGTGACCGTGATCTTGCTCAGCGAGATCGTGTGGGACAAGTTCCGGCCCAACACCGGCTGCTTTGAGCCTCTGCTGCTTCACTTCCCCAACTACAGCAAAGGTAAGGCCAGAGACCTCATGGAAACACACTTTGTGGCTCAGCGACTGGTCTAACAAACCACAGTCTGCGTGTCAGCTTGTCTTTGCATGTTACTGCTTGTCTCTGTGACCCTGTGTGTCTCTTTGCTGTGTTTCTCTGAGTCTGTTTTCCTCTTGAGTGAGGCTCTATGTCTTTGTTGGCTTCTGTGTTGCTGTATGTCTGTTTTATTTCTGTGTGTGTCTTTGTGTGCTGCTGTATTTCAGTGTTTTTCTGTTGAGTGCGGCTGCATTTCTTTGTTCGCCTCCGTTGCTGTGTGTCTGTCTGTTGCTGTATTTCTGCTTGTCTGTGTGTGTGTCTGTGTGTCTGTGTTCGTCTCTGTATGCTCGTCTGTCTGTGTGTGGCAGCAAGTCCTCGTATCTCTTCATGTTGCTGTGGTGGCTGGGTGAGCTGATCCTGTCCCTCTCGTGTGTTTTGCCCAGTGGAGCTGCAGCAGATTCTGTCTCAGGACAGTCACCCGTCGTACTCCCCCGAGCTGTACTCTGCCTACATCAACATCCTGCTGGGGGTCTTCTACTCTGTGTGCAGAGACCTGAGGGAGCTCAGGCACCTGGTGAGAGTCGGTCCCCCATACAGACACACTCTCTCACACGGTCACACACGCTCACAGATGCGGCAACCAGGCACTTGCACACTGTGACACAGTCACACGCTGTCTCTGTCGCATACAGGCACATGCACGCGCGCATACGCACACTCACAGCTATACACACGGACTCATTCGCAGGCAGATGCGCTCACATCCGTGCGCAGACAGTAAGTCTGTTGGCACCCTTGCTCTTCTGAGACAGCGCAGAGGAGGAGTATTCACCCCACACTGCCCAAACTGTGTCACGCGCACGCTATGTTCATGTTTTGTCTTTTCTGTTCAAAACAGGCGGCGCTCAATTTCTCTAAATTCTGTGAGCCCCTGGAGACTGGAGAAGGTAAGAAATGAAACTGAACAGGATTCTATAATTGCGTCCACGATTCTTAAAAAAAGCGGTCCCTGCAAATTCGTGTATCCTTCACAAACAACCTTTTTTTGGAGATCTATTGTTGTGTGTGATGCGTTTAAATAAAAGGGCTGTGCTTCAGATGCAAGGCTTTTTCTATCTGGTTTAGATTGGGCCTGTCCTCTCATGCTCTTTGCTTGGCTCTGTGTTTGGTTGTGCATGTTTTCCTCTTGTTTACCAGCTGAGTGCTGCTGTCTGTTAGTCAGGGGATAATTGGCTCTAAATAGGTGATGCTTGATAACCAGGCTTGTTTGTCTGTGTGTCGTTAATGGCTGATACCCTAATTTCTACCCTGTTTTTTCTGTCTCAGCCAAAGAGAAGGACACTCACAAGCTGTGGAAGAACATTGAGCCCCACCTGAAAAGAGCCATGCAGACAGTCTACCTGAGAGAGGTGTCCAGGTGCGTCTGTGTCCTGTGTGGCTTTGTTTTAGTGCTGTTTCAACAAGGAACCAAATTTTTACCCAAAAGGAGACAATACTGTGATAGTACTGTCTATGCCACATATGTTAATCCGATATTTCCGGTGCCATTAACCCTGTGATTACATTTACATGTAGTTTTCATGTTGAGCATATGAATTAATTTGAGCAGCTCTTGTGTTGAAGTGACATAATGAGTAAAGTGTGTAACAGTGTTTAGATCAATGGTGATGTGTGTTGTGATGGTTGCAGCAGTGGTGGTGTGTGTTGTGATGTTTGCGTGATGGTTGCAGCAGTGGTGGTGTGTGTTGTGATGGTTGCAGCAGTGGTGGTGTGTGTTGTGATGGTTGCAGCAGTTGCACTGTGTTGTGTGCGGTGCTGTTTGGTGCTGTCTGACTGAGTGTGTGTGCTTTGCAGTGTTCAGTGGGAGCAGCAGCAGGCAGAAGAGAGGGAGGTGGGAGCTGTTAGAGGTAAGTTGATTCAGCATTACTTTAAATACAGAAACAAGAGCAGCACCATCTGCTCAGGCTGCTATAGCAGCCTGTGGTATTGAGAAACATGCACGCAGACACGCATACAGACACACACCATTGCTGGTTGAGCCGGTCGCACTGGGATGTTATTGGACGGAGATCTGTCGCGGTGGTTTTTGTTTCTTTTGGCACTCCATTGCTTTGCTGGCCTGTAGATGGTGTCGTTGTGAAGCGAGCTGCAATGTGCAGCTTCCATTGACTTCTGATGTGTCTTTCTCATGAGTCACAAAAAGATTGATGTGGCAAAGTTAGGCAGCCACCACTCAGGCATTTAAAAAAATGTGCTGCTGAATAGCACTTTGAATGCCAGCTGCTGGATACAGTGAAAGGGGACAGACTTTTCTCTGTCTCATTCTCTCAAGCTGTCTCTCTCTCTCTCTCTCTCTCTCTCACACTCTCTTGATCTTTGTCTCACACTCTCTCTCACTCTCTTTGTCTTACTCTGTCCCTCTCTCTTGCTCCAGGTTTGTCCGCACACGACCACGTGGAGCTCCCTTATTACTCCAAGTTCCTTCTGATTGCAGCTTACCTGGCGTCCTACAACCCGGCCCGCACAGATCGTCGCTTCTTCCTCAAGGTGTGGCTAGTTGTCACTGTCACTAGTGCCGTCATCTCTTTTTGATGATTTGCGCTGTTCAGCAGCAAGGCAGGGAACGCCCACTGGTTCCATTTATGTGCTGAGTATCACCTGACATCCCCTGAAAGAGGTTTGTGAGTCAGGGGGTTTTACGAAAGGTGTAGAACACAGACTTTGGCACATTGTTTATCCTAGCATCAGTACTGCTATGTGAGGTATTAATCCCTTTTTTCCATTGCCCAAAAGCATCATGGGAAAATAAAGAAGACCAACTTCCTGAAGAAACATGAGAAGGTGAGTACAAACTGGATGCGTGAATGTTACCTTTTAAATTTCATTTTTCATTTTCATTGCTCTAAGTAAGTGGTTCACTGCCTTTTTGTCTCTCTCTCTCAGACCAGTAATCACCTGCTGGGACCCAAACCATTCCCCCTGGATCGATTGCTGGCCATTTTCTACAGTGTGGTGGACAGCAGAGTTGCTCCGACTGCCAGTGTCTTCTCCCAGGTCAGTGTGGCCCTCGTTCAGCCACCTTGCAAAAATAAGTTATTTGAATGAAGTGCTTTTAAACAGTTTCTCGTCGAGGTAAGCCTAACCTCTGAGTGGCGTCAGGCAGCTGCTCAGAGACCACCATATGAATGGTAAAATTGAGGACTGTTCTTGATTCCTGAACTATCAAGTTGCAGTACCTCTTGCAGGCCAGCAGGTGTCAGTCCATGATAACATAAGCATTTTCAAAGTGTTGCCTCTGGGAGACAATGCCATTGACCGGGTCTCATTTCTCATGGGTTCACAGCCTTCACACGGAATGTACTCACACAAATTTGACAAAGACTCCGAGAAGGAAATCTTTTATCCAAAGTACCTCATCAAGAATCCTTTTGCAGTTTGGAAAACATATTGTCAAATTTCTGCCTCGTTTTGGAACAGTGGTAATAATAATAAATTGGAGTGCTGTCAACCAGCAGCCGACTAATGAAGCCGTGTGTACATTATCTCTGCCAGTGGATTCACACACAATATTGCGCTGATGGATCAACCCTTAATGGCATTATATTATAAAAATGCAAACTAAGCATTCAGCCAAGCGACAAAAAGGCGATTAACTTTCCACAGATTGCTCTTTTTATCATCTAAATCCCTGTGTGAATTATAGCCCAGAAACGCTCAGTAACAGCCTGAAAAAGGCTGGAAACCCTTCAAAGGCAGTCCTCTTTGCTTAGTGAGCATTAAAGAAGATTCCTCTGATATATGGCGTTTAAGAAAAGTAGTTGTAGATGAAACGCTATGCCAAGATGTTTTTTTTTTTCCTTCTTTTTTTGAGGAAAAATGATGGCAGTGTTGTTTCCCTTCTTGCTGGGAAAGTGTCGGCTGGGGGTTCAAGGACAATGCGCAGTGTAAATAAGACGGAAAGCTTGCTGGGGTTTGGGGGTGTGGGGGGGGGGGGGGGGGGGGGGGGGCGCTGCCTGTGAGCGCCTCAGTAAAGAGCGCTTTAATGCAGACAGAGGGGAGAGAGGGTTTAGGCTCGCCGTGAGACCGAGCCCTGTTGTCTCTGTCTTTTGGCCCCCGTGCCATAGCATGGAGAACAGTTCTCATTGTCAGAGCTTTAGCCTGTGTACTGTAATGTGGGCAACAGTTCTCATTGTCAGAGCTTTAGCCTGCGTACTGTAATGTGGGCAACAGTTCTCATTGTCAGAGCTTTAGCCTGCGTACTGTAATGTGGGCAACAGTTCCCGCTGTCACAGCTTTGGCCTTGGTGCTGTCAATTGAAGGGCTTTCCGTGTCTAAACAATGAGAACCACAAAAGACCCTGAGGCTCACCTGCACACCTAGCAGTAGCAGACAGCAGGGTCCAGGAGAGAGATGTACCTGTGGCAGAGAGGTGCTGGTGATACTAGTCACAAGAGTAGTAATGATAATGATAAATATTATGGTAGTAGTGCTAATTCTAATGCTAATGCTGATGTTAAGGCTAATAGTAATTATTCTGATCAGGGGTGGCCAACCCTCTCCTGGAGAGCCACATGTCCTGCATGTTTTAGATCTCTCCCTGCTCCAACACAGCTGATTCAAATGATCAACTCGTTATGAACTCCTGAAGCTGCTGAATAACAAACTGATCATTTGAATCAGCTGTGTTGGAGCAGGGACATGTGGCTCTCCAGGAGAGGGTTGGCCACCCCTGCTGTTGACATTGCTGCTTTCACTGCCACTACTAATAATGACAATGCCAAGTATAGAGTATTGAAAGCAGTTTGAGTGGGAAAAGTAAGAGTGGGTGGACTTGGGCTGGGGTGATCAGTGATCAGGCCCTCTGTGAGCTTAGAGAAGGGGGACGGAGGGATGAGAGGAAAGAGGGGGCAAGGGAGGGAGGTGTGAGAGTGAAAGGGACAGAACAGCTGGTCTGGGATGAGAGGGGTTTTTTAGGGTGAGGTGGGGAACAGAGGCAGGGAATTTGTACGGCCACCCTTTGCCAATTAGCGTGTGAACACATTGCCTGGTCCAGGAAACAGTGCGGGGCTGTGCTGTGCTTGATCTGTGGTGTGTGTGTGTGTGTGTGTGTGTGTGTGTGTGTGTGTGTGTGTGTGTGTGTGTGTGTGTGTGTGTGAGAGAGAGAATGAACAGGCGCCTGGCTTTAGAGAGATAAGGAGAGGTCGTGGGGAGGCTGATGTGTGCTCTCTGAGAGAACGTGGAGGGTTGTGTGTGTGTGTGTGTGTGTGTGTATGTGTGTGTGTTGGGGGGAAGGGGTGATTGGGGACTGTTCCGTCCTCTTTGAAATGTCAGCTCTCTGGCGCCGCTCTGGATAAGCGGCTCTATAGTTTTTTTTTTTTCCCTCTCTCTACTAAAAACGGAGCTTTTGTGTGGAAGTTTTTCTTTTTTTTTTGTTTTACTCTGTTTTTCCCCTGTTTTTTCTGGTTGCTCAAAGCGTGTCTTATCTGCCCGGGTCTGAGCCGGGGCCGGAGACTGTGAGCCTGTGAGCCTGTGAGCTACTCCCCTCGCAAGGCAGAGCTGAAAGCGCAGCCACTGCAGCTCACACACAGCTGAATCCGCTCCCCGACGCCCACGCCGCGATTAGGATCACCATCAGAAGAAATTTCGGGACGTGCCCCCTTCCCGTACGGTCACAGAGAGGCACGTTGTATCTGCGCTGGTTTTTAATCACAGGTTCCTCGATATGGAATCTCGGGTTTGGGACGCATAAGGCGCCTTTTGTCTTCGCCTGAAGGGCGGGAAGGGTTGAGGGGGGAGGCTTTTGCTGCTCTGCTGCGCGCTCACATCTGCGGGGAACATGCGGCCGTGTTTGGCTGAACGTCTGAAAGCCGTAACTTTACCCTGCCAGAAGAATGCGTTTGTCTGCCATCGATACAGCGTTCTCAGGGCCGCTGAGACCCAGTAACTGAAGCGCGTGAAATATGGCGACCCGGATCCTGATGTCAGAGGAATCATGGGAGCAGACTCGGTGGATATGGGGGGCGTGGCCTCCTGAGGCCGCCTAGAGTCCTGAGGGCCAGAGGGCCTGGGTCCTTTGGCTTCACCACAGTCAGTGTCTCTGGCACGGCTGGCGGGCTGGAGTTTGGATTGGTAGGGGCCCTGCTTGGCAGCTCAAAGAGGGTTAGGGGTGGGGGGTTGTGGGCCAGGGGTGAAGGCCCCATGCCCAGCGGTAACAGAGCTGCGGGATTTGAGCTCGCTTTTCCGCTCTTGTCTTTCACATTTAAAAAAAAAAAAAAAAAAAAAACCAAAAAACACCACTTCTACTGAGACAGGTTCACCACTCAATGCCAGACAGCAAGTTGGTCAGATCTCTAGCCCGGATGGTGCTGTTGGGTAGCGCAGCGGACGCTTTTTTCGGATGTCTCTCTGCGCGCACGCGGTTCCGTCCCCGCCGGCCTGCGTCTTTATGTAAAGTTTGCTGAGTTTGTGGGGGAACTTTGCTGAGGCTGGTGCTGGAATCCGCCCCGCCCCCGGCGGCAGAGGTGACCCCGCTGTGCTGCGCGGCGGCTCTCGCCACTGTTTACCATCTGAATGCAGGCCCTGGCACATTTCCCCCTCTTTCAACGCACAGTTTTATTTATTTATATTATAATTAGCTGTGTGTATTATTTCCAGAATTGTGTCCCCCCCCCCCCCCCCCCCCCCCCCACCTTCTCTCGCGCTCTGAGCTCCTTTCATCCGTGACTGCTGATCAAACCGGGCTACTGCCAACAGTTTGGTGCAGCTCAGCACCCCTGAACGGAACGAAATAAACCCTCCAGTAAACAGCAGATAAAAGGGAGAGAGAGAGCTGGGGGGGGGCAGGGGGGGTCTGCACAGTGAGGGAGCGGCTGGCGCTGGGTCAGTGTTTCAGCGCATTGTGCTCATGACTAACGCGCTTTCCCACACCAAACTTTGCCTTTTGACAGCCCCTTCATGGCCAGGGCGTTGTGTTTCCGCGGCAGAGTTGTGGAGCTGCTGTGTGAATCTTTTTTGGGGGGCGGGCGCCCGGGCACGTGGTTTGGTAAGCGATGTCAGCGGCGGGCGTGCTCGTTTGGGTAAGGACAGTGTCTGCTTCTCCAGAGGGAATGCTCTGTCCGCCTCTCCGGGCTTTGTGGGACGGGAAAGGGAACAGGGCTATCTCTGTCCCAGCCTCTGTGCCCTGCCCACCTCCTCTGTTTGGATTACTCTCATTAGCCAGATAATGAGAGCGGCCCACTAATGAGGCCTCGCAAGCAGGAGGCCCACGGCGGGACAGGGGGTGACGCGGGGGTGAAGGAGTCATCGGTCGCTTCAGTACCCCTCCCTCAAAAAGCATACCCTATATGTTCCTTAATCTACTCATGTCGGTAATCTCTTTCCGTAGGTTTGGGGTTGTTGTGACACATACCGATTTCTGGTGACAGTCTGAGGCCGTCGGTGAAGGATTGCGAGAGCCGGGGCATGTAGGACACGCTCTAGTAAGTAATTAGTGCCTCGCACGGCTCCTGCTGTCCTATCTGGGACTGGAAGGAATCTGCAGTGCTTCCAGGACGTTTGGGACAGGCGACCCCTCCGCCAGCCCCCCCCCCTTGTCCTCATTTTGTTTGGGTTTGCCGCCCGCGAGTTTATCAGCTGTTCTCCAGGCCCGCGCTGCTCGCTGTCCCGCTCCTGCCTCGCGCACCGCGGGCGGACACGGTCTCCCGCTGACATTTAAACAGATGCGCCCGCATTTCCTGCGTTTAGCTCCCGCGCAGCCACGCTCCTCTCCGCATTAATAAAAACCTGCCTCCCCGGGTCCGGCCTCGAATGCCATTCGTCAGCCAGCGTTTGTTCCACGCCGCGAATGGTAATACATCCGCGTGTTCCGGAGCTGGGGTATTATTAAACGATTGTCATCTCGTTCCGCTGGCCCCCTCAGCAGGTAACGTGAAGAGATCCGCGTCCTTGCTGGCAGGACGGGTGCATTCTCGGCTGTGGTCACTAGGTGGCAGTGTTCCCCTGGCCACACAGCCTGAGCTTGCCTTGGCTGGTTTTCCCACATGGGCAGCGCTCTGCAAACAGGCTTATCTGCTGTTTGCATCAGCGGGTATCCATATTACCGCGTGGTTAAACTGGTGTGTGCCGTTGCCACTTCGAGATCAAATGCACCTATTAATAGCTGTAACACAAGCGCATCAGATTACGTTGGTATCTGAGTGAATCGTGGATGGTTTACCTTGTTTTGGCAAGCCATTATTTTCCCCTCTCCGCCTCCAACACGGTCGCTCTCAGAAGTGAGCATCAATCAAGCTGCGGTCGTCCCGGAGTGAAACCGCAGAGGGGGTCTGGTTTGAATTTCCCTCTGAGAGATAGGGCTGTTGATACGTGTGTGTCTGTATGTACAGTACCACTACCAGCTTTGGGCTGTTTACCTGACCTCATGTACGGTCAGTGGAACAGAGAATGACTGGAAAAAGTATCAGGGATGTCTGGTATGCCAGTACCATAGATAGAGATATCTGTTGTAGTCTTTTGTCTGTCTTATGTACAGTTATGAATGGGGCAGTATATTTCCAAATTTTATGTAATTGGGCATGTGGACGTTTGCTTGTAGTCGTGTAGTGTGTGTTAGCATTATATTTGGAATGATAGTCCTTAAATTGTACGTATTGCTTTACACTTGCATGTCAATCTAGACACACATTTATGATCTCACTATGTTTAGCATTGGCACTTGTTCATGTGTACTTAGTACAACTTTTCATGCTGCTATTTTAGAAGCACAGTGTAAGGTGCTGTGGAAAAGAGCGTCTGCCAGATGATAGTAATGTAACAGAATGTGGTGTTGCTGCTGCACATTCTGCGCTGTGATGTCACAAAGCATCCAGAGAGGTGGCTCAGCCCGCTGATCTGGAGTCAGTCTTGCTCCTCAGGACGTTTGCCTCCCCTGTTAAACAATGCTGTGTGTTTGCCAGTGGATAAGCTGAACAGCTGAGGGCCCTGGGTCCTGCAGGGGCTGGAATTCCTGCTTGAGAACAGGGCTGTGTGGCTGGAGGCTGTGTTTTTCGGGTGGGCGGGAAGGGCAGCGCGGGTGCGGGGAGTGGGGAGGGAGGAGGCCGCGTTGTGTAAAGACGCCTCTCTCTCTCTCTCTCTCTCTCTCTCCTGTGCCGGGCCCCGGCGCAGTTTGCCGTGCGTGACTCGTGAGAGCGCGGAGATCCAGGAGCAGCCAGCTGTGTGTACCCAGGGACAAAGCCCGCAGCTGGGGACGGAGCACCTCAGCGTGCCAGGGTGGTGACTCGTTTTTACGGCCCCTTAAACCAGATCCTCAACACACCCACACACACACACACACACACACACACACACACACACACGCTGCCCCTCTCTCGCTCTCCCTTCCCCTCTTTCTCCGCTCAATCACACCACTCTCTCTCTCTCTCTCTCTCTCTTCTTAGCAAACCTCTCTCTCATCCATTATTGAGACGTGTTTTTTTTTCCTTGACTCTCAGAATAAAGCAGGGCGAACGGATCCTTTGAATTTTTAATATTCCGCATGAAATATGTATCATCAGTCATTCGTGAATGTACACGCTGGTAAACCTTTAAGCAGGACACGGCGCTCGGAGTCACGACAGGGGAGGGGACGGAGAGGAAGAGGAGGGGGGGGGGCAGGATGAAGCCGACCGGGACGTCGGAGGAGAGGAGGAAGAAGGGGGTGTGGGAGGGAGGTGAAGGGAATCGGCCAAACGGAAGACAAAGAGAGAGGGAGATGGGTGGAGGGAGAGAGAGCGCGAGAGAGAGCGCGCGGGACCAGGGACAGGGCAAAGGACAGGGGGAAAGGGGGAGGGGAAGACCAGATGGGGGCGAGGGCGCTCTGCAGGACTCTAACTGACCCGGGCCAAGGAGCTGACAGAGAGGGGTGGGGGCGGCAAAGAAGAGGGGGAGAGGTTAGATGTTATTAAGAGAAGGATGAAGAGAGAAAAATGCAGGGATCAGACAGTTTGGGGGGAGGACAAAAAAAAAAAGGGAAAATTGGAATGCGGAGAGTAAAAGTGTAATAGGAAGGCAGGAGGAGCGAGGGAAAAGATGATGTTTTTTTGATTGTTGTTTTTGTGTGCGTGCGTGCGTGCGTGCGTGCGTGCGCGTGCGTGCGCGCGTGTCTGCGCCCGCATGCTGACAGGGCCCATACTCCTGGATGCAGGAGGCAGGTATTCATATTTAACGAGGGCCTGAGCCGGGCTGAATTCCGCAGGCTCCCCGGCGAGCCCGGCCTCCGCGCTGCTCGGGAGTTTGTTATGCATCAGGCGCACCTGTAGGCGCGCAAAGCAGCGGCTCCCCTCACCTGCTGCACGGCGGGCGCCTGCGCTACCTGTCAGCACTTCAAAGAGCCCGTCAGGTCAAGGGCAGCCCCACTGAAACGGGGGGAAAACGCAGAGCAGGCAGGGGCAGCTGCTACACATTCCGTCTGATACTGAAGCAGCTCCGCGAAATAAGCAGGGTAATGAGGCTCCACTGCTCCTCCACGCAGAGAGCACCTGTGTGTGTGTGTGTGTGTGTGTGTGTGTATATGTGTGTGTGTGTGTATGTGTATGTGTATATGTGTGTATGTATGTGTGTGTGTGTCTGTGTATGAGTGTGTGTGTGTGCGCCCGCACTTCTGACCAGTGTGATTGATTTGTGTGTGTCTTTGTCTGCCTGTGCGTGTGTGCGCTTGCGTGTGTGTGTGCGTGTGTGCACTTCTGACCGGTGTGATTGATTTGTGTGTGTTTTTGTCTGCCTGTGCGTGTGTGTGTTCGCATATACAGGCTTTGAAAGTGTATATGTGTTCGCCTCAGTCTTAGCGCCGTATGTGCCTCTCTGGACGAATGAAGGCCGTCTTCCCCTCCATCCCTGTGCAGCTCTGATGGGTGCCATAAACCCTGTCCCTCGTCCCCCCTCCCCCTCACACCTCCCCGCTGACCCCTTGCCTGGGCCTATTACCTCTGTGCCTCAGGGACCGGGTCCCAGGGGGACGGTATATCCCCGCAATAAAGCCCAGAGCATGTCATATTTATTTATATATCCATTTATTCCCTTGTTTCACTAGATTGGTGCTGGCTGGTGGTAAATCATAAATCTTCCTCCCCATCATAAATTCATTAAATTAGAGGTGCTGAACCTCTGCTGAAATGAACATCTTCTAACGGCAGCCGAGTTGTGGAATTTAAAAATAATAATAAAACTGTTGATGAATTGCCGCGTGGTGTCCAGGATGCGGGTGGTATTAATAAATGTAACGGCACGATCAAGGGTGGGTGATGGTCATCGTTAACGTGATGCGGTGTGTCTGGGTTGTCAAATGAATGTAAAGAATTGAGTTTGGTAGTGAAGGGGCTGCTCATGTGTAAGTATCTGCAGTGCTCTATGGGAGGTGTCCTCTTTTACATGTGGTGAAGAGGAGCATGCGAGCACCGGCCGGGCCTGCTTTGTGTGTCAGTGTTAATGCTGACTGGGTACAGGTGCAGATTGACATTACTGCAGGGCTGCGACATAGAGGGATGTGTGTGAATGGTGTGTGTGTGTGTGTGTGTGTGTGTGTGTGTGTGTGTATGTGTGTGTGAGAGAGAGAGAGAGGGAGAGAGACGTCTGGATAGATGTGGTTCGGGGTAGAGTGTGATATACTTGTGCTGTAATGTGTTTGTGTGGTGTGCGTAAGTCAGTATATCAGTGTGTTAATGGGTGGTGTGTGTGTGTGTGTGTGTGTGTATCTTGCTGTAGGGCAGCAGTATGCTTATGTAGAGTGCATGTGTGTGCGTCGTATTATGTGGCGTTTGTGTGTTACTGTGGGGCTGCAGTGTGCCTGTGCGCAGTGTGTGCGCTGTGCGGAGGGGGTGGAGCCCCCTGCTGGGCTGATGGCAGCGCTGCACGCTCAGCTGGTCTTGGCCTGCTCTCCGTGGCCGGCTGTCACTCGGCGAGGCGGAGGAGCTGCTGACAGGACCGGGTCAGGGGGTCTCCTGCTGCTGTCACTCTTGGAACCACATCGAAAGTGGGAGGCGCTTCTCGAAAACGCTAGATGGGCTCGCGGTTGGAGCTCGCCCGTCTCCCACATGCTCCACTTGCCTCCGGATAATCCCATGTTGCACTGCTCTGTGACCCTGTGACCTCCATCAGTCTCCCCACCCCCTGAGTGTAGCTGCTTCTCCATCTACACTGAACACGGCGGGTGGTTCCACAGGACCGCTTCCATATGGACCTCTGACATAAAGCCGTCTACAAAGACATTGATGGACACAAATGACTTCTGACCAGATGAATTGTGACCAAGTCGTCCACTGATTTTTTTTTTTTATCCCCTAGTTTTAGGGTGGAAAATAGCCACTAATATTAGGACAGTGAAGTAAAAGGGCAGCTGGTATTCAGGGTGTTGGTGATTTATCGGTATGGCTATGAATCGCAAATGTCCTTATTACGATATTGGCATTGGTGAGGTTGACCACTGCGTACAGCATATTGGACATATTTAACGTCGCCTTTTTCTTGTTAAAGAAGGAGCGACAACATCGAGATAGTGGAAACTGCACGCACGCGGGTTTGTTTGTACACGTTCTGCGTAGCATAGCGTGAAGCGGAGCGTCATTTAAGCGCGTCACGAAATGCGTTATGTTCCCCTGGCTGCTTTTGATTCTGAAGAGCGAATTAAAATGGCTACTGGCGTTTGACTGGAGAATTAAAATGGCCTCTGCTGGTGGAATTAGCAGCAGGTGTTTTTCATATGCATCGCCCATGTGTTAGACCGCAATATGGGGAACGTATGTAGCCGGCAGCCCAGGACCAAAATAGGAACTAACAGCCTGTCAGCAAGCTGCTGGGAGGCAGGGGAGCAAGAGGTGAGAATGAGGAGGAAGGTGGCGTTGATATCCGGGCTAATGAGAGCCGCGGAGATCCATACGATAGATGAGCGGAATATGCTGGCTAACCTAATCCGACAAAAGGTTATTCTTTTCCATCTTCATTACACCACTGTTTGGCTTCTTCATTGACAGTGATGAAGTTCTAATAAGAAATTGATTTTTTTCAGGACAGGCCGTTTATCTGCTGACCCTTGACCCCGGAGCTCATTTTAGGTGCATAAGGAGAGGGTGTTCACCCTGACTATCGATTTTTTTTGGGGGGGTTTGAGGGGTTGACCGGGCTGAACTGATTAGGTCAGCGCCAGCCGTGAATCTGTCAGCACGCGCCCGTCCGTGTCAGGACGTGTCGCTCCTGACCCCTGTAGCGTGAGGGACGGCAAAGGACGCTTCCTGGCTTCTGTGAAATGGTGCGAAAAACAGGAAAAGAGGTGCGCCCAGAAGGCCATCAATCCAGCAGCGCCGCCTCCGGCCCCCTCCGAAAAGCGCGCACAGGACCCCTCTGGTGGGTTCCCCAGGAACGCGCATCTTAGTCACACGCGCGCGGATTCGCTCCAGCAAGCCGATCAGCTGGCGGGAAGTGAGGAAGAGGAGCAGGAGGAAGAATCAGAATGCTGGAGACGGCGGCGTGGTGGGGGATTAAAGGAGAATGTGACGGAGGAGGAAGTATGAGAAGACGACGAGTCGGAGAACAAAGAGCAGGATGAGGAATAACGTTCTGGAGATGAAGATGGAGAAGATGAGCAAGAAAAGTGAAGTGAGGTAGGAGGAGACAAAGCAGATGACAGAGGAGGGTGAGGAGGAAGAGAAAGCGGGAAGAAGAGGTGATGAAGCCGAGCTGAAGCCATGCTGAAGCTGAGGGAACAGCAGGAGAAAGGAGCGGAGCTGAAGCACCATGTGATGAGGCAGAGCGGCAGGCTGCCAGCTCTCCTCCTGCAGGCTTTACTTAAACACACTGACTGTGAGCATGATTTATTCAAGGGCCGCAGGGGCTCCGCCAGGGATCAGCGGTGGGAAATTCGCTCTCTGAAAAGCCGGGCAGTGTTGTTCTCCAGCCCCTAGCAGAGCGAGACCGTCGAGTGTCACCGCTGTCCCTCGCTTCCCCTCCTGCTGGACTCCGTCACACCCCCCCACGGCCCGTGCTTTTCAGCCTCCGGTTCACTGAGCCAGTGTAGACGTGCTCGCTCTCCGGCCTGAATACTTTATGGGGGGAGAGGAGGGTTGTCGGAACACGCTGCAGTTTGGTCCTTTGCTGCGAGAAATGAGTCACCGGTGTCTTGTCCTGATTCAAAAAAAAAAGAAAAAAAAAAAAGAAAAAAGATTGTCAGAGTAGCTCCTCTGATTTGATCTGCCGAGTCACGGCCTTCGTTGTCCGGGTGAATTCCTTTCAACCCTCAGTGCAGTGTTACCTGGTGTCTGGTTAGGTTCAGGTCCCGGTTGCTGACCGTGTCGTGACCCTGCAGGTGTTGCAGTTTTATAGGTACAGTTTGGCCATAGTGTGTGTTTCACAGCGGGCGTGGGGGAGACCCAAAACAGCAGACGGAGGACTTGGGAGGGTCAGTGTCTATCCCTCAGGATTGATGTATCGGTGTAACCCGCTGGTCTGTGGGCTCCAGCCAGCCATTTATCTGCTCATAATCCACCACAGGGTGTGACACAATGAGTAGTGATCTGAACCCAGCCCATTTATAAGATCACTACTCGTTTTCCCCACGCATTCTAGAGAAAAGAAAGGAGGTACTTACTGAGCCGAGATGCCTCACCAGGACAGCTTGCAGAGCTTATACGTTATCCAGTTAAACGGCTGGATATTTACTAACAAGTGTCCTGTGTCTCGCTCAGGGGAACAGTGGCAGCGCCTTGGCTAGGATTTGAACCCCCTTTCCCCCGCTCAACGGTCCAGCTTCTTAACTGCTGCATCACATGGGATCAGATGGTGTAATTTTGGTAAATCGCTCTGGAGAGAGAGAAGGGGTCCGGATTTGGCGGGGCGCTTCGGCGGTCGTTAGGCCTCGGTCCCACCGTCTGCCCGCACCGGTGATAATGTTTACTCACAGCCTCTCCTGATCGGAATTAGATCCTGATTGAGTGGAAAGTTTCCACGGCACGCACGCAGAGAGAATAGCATCATCCTCTCTCTCTCTGGCTTACTGACTGCGGAGGGAACAGCTTGTAAAACAGGTTAATTAATGATGGGCTCGTTATTCATGTCTAATTATGCAGAGAGTTTATGGCTGATCAGAAAGCTGGATACAGAGAGAAACAATCTGCGCAGGAATGGCAGGATCGTGTGCCGTTGCGCCCGTTTTCCTTTTTTTCCCAACAGCCCTACTGCATTAATTTGTCTCCCTCCCCATTCTCACCCTCTCTCTCTCCCCCATTCGGCTGTTGCCTTTGTCTCTCACTTGTGGGCTTTCACAGCCTCTCCTGCTGCCATCTCTCTCTCTCTTTCTCTCTCTGTCTCTCTTTCTCTCTGTCTCTCTTTCTCTCTTTCTGTCTCTCTCTCTCTCTGTCTTTGTCTCTGTCTGTCTCTCTCTCTCTCTTTGTCTCTATCTCTCTCTCTCTTCCTCTGTCTCACTGAGTGACCCTTGGTTTTACACTGTGCTGTTTTCATTGTAGTAGCTGTATTGTCTTGCTCTCTTACTGAATTGAATTGTATGGTTGTGTTTGACTCCAATATTGTATTTTGACCTAGTGGATGATTTGCCCAGACACATGTGCTCAAGCAGCTCTTCAGCATCTTCAAATGCACAGAAGTGAATAAGGTACACACACACACACACACACACACACAGAGGGTGTCTGCCCTAGGCGAGCGCCTGGGTCGTGTGGGATTCTCAGTCATTAGCAGGCGGTCGTTAGCGACTTGCCTAATTAAACTCATTTACAGGCTGTGCTAATCTGCCGAGGTGACCTTGGTTGCGCGTCAGGGCGATGTTTACGCCTGGGTGTCTGCGTTCGTGGGTCTGTCTGCACCCGCGGAGTGTGCAAGTGTGCACGAGGGGGCCTTCTCTGCGCTGGACCAGGCCGTTTTCTCGTTTGTCATAATTAGGGCTCCCGTGACAGCGTGACGTTGGTGATGTCATGACCCCCTGTGGCTCAGACCCAGCGTGCTGTGCTGAGGGGTAAACTGCCCTGTTTTGGTGCCGAGGGAAGCGTCGCGCCTGTCAGTGGGTTTGTGCAGAAAAGAGTGGAGTTTCACCCCTTCCACCCAATCCCATCTCATCACCCCCCCTCCCAATCCATCCCCCTCCCCGATCCATCCCCCTCCCCCTCCCTGATCCATCCCCCTCCCCGATCCATCCCCCTCACTGGGCCATATTTCGGCAGACCCTCCACTCTGGAGGAGAGATGTAGGAAATGTCGGAGCGAGTGATAGATTAACGAGGCCTGGCCTTGTCTGCATGCGTCTGCTCCCCTCCCCTCCCCTCCCTCCTCTCCCCCCAGAGAGGGGTGTCTGTCACCCAGCCTGTTCCTCCTGCTGCTCCCTGGGCGTCCGCCTCGCCCCCCCCCCCCCCAGAGGCAGGGCCGGGCATGGTGTGTGGCAGTGTGCCGTACTGATGAAGGTGTCAGGTTTGCAACCTGAAGGCCGCAGGTTTTCCGCAGGCTCTGCAGCCGTAGCCTTGAGCCTGGCACTTAACCCAACCTGCTGCTGTAAATATCCAGCTGTGTAAATGGCATATAAAAAATGAAAGCTCTGTAAGTTCTCCTGGAGTGTAAACGCCAGGTGGTGCATCCATTCGGGGTCTCAATTTAACTTTCTGGTTCATCAGCCAGGGTTGGTGGTAAATGAAAAAAAATCACCAGCCACGATGGATTTTTCACCTGCCAAAATGCTTTATTGCAAATAAAGCTGCATTTTTAAATGTAAATGAATCCTGTGAGGCACACATGTATGGTAGAGACATGGTATATTATTAGCTAAAACAGCCGGTCAGAAAGATTACAGCTAAAGCTGACAGCTAAACCACAGTGATGTCTTCTGATACTGTTAGGGTGCTGGTCAAATGAAGGCCACCCTTCCAGGGGAAGATTTGGCATCACAGTGCCAAACATAGCTTGTGGTTGGACAGCCAGAGATTGCACCAAGATGAGAGATTTCACAACAGCAAAATGACAGTGGGGTCCTGCCATTGACTTACTGTAAAAACAAGGAAAAAACAATAAAAATGGGACCTTAAGGGGCATCTCGTGTTTTAACCCCCCAGGGAGAGAATCCACTTGCATTTGCGGGCTGGTGGGTGTTAATCTGACCCTACACACGCGTGCACGCACATAGTTGTGTGATTGTGTCCTTAAGTGTGTTTTGAGGGTGTGCTGGTGAATGGGGGGGGAAAGCTGTGTGTGACCGAGGCCGTCTAAGAGAACGCACCTCACGTTCCTCTTCCTCTGCACAATCAATTACTGATCGTCCCGAGGCCGGTTCGGCTCGTTAAGGCTTGTAATTGACCCAGTTAAGTGATTAGGAGAAACAAGAGCCGGGGCTGCGTGGGGCTCCTCTCTGTGAATGTGGTGGTTTGTACTTTATCTGTTGCATGGTGGCTGTGGCAAGGGAAGGAGAGCTCAGGGAGCGAGGGAGATCGAGAGGAGAGAGAGAGAGAGAGACTGTGCTGGATTGGATTGACACAGTAACACAGTAGCACACAGACAGACGCAGCCAATCAGTGACGGGCTCACAGACGCGCGGATTCTCTCACAGGAGAGCCGGGGTGGCACGCAGCGGCGATTCCTCAGCGCTTTTGTCAGAAATAATAACCTTGAGAGGAAGGGGATGGGTGGGGTGGGGGGGTGGGGGGGGGGTCTGATGGAATATAGCAGGAAGAATGCAGGCATCCACTGGAGATGATGAGGCGCAGGGATGCCCAGACGGAGGGAAAACGCAGAGCGGAGTCATTGGCTGATCGAGGCAAGGAGAGAGTGGGGACAAAGAGGCAAAGCTGTGAAAAGAGTCAATAGGCATTCAGGCGAGAGATAGAGAGCGCGAGGGAGACGGTAGCGGAGCGAGGGAGAGCGAGTGAATGGGAGAGGGGCGTGGGCCGTGCAGGGGAGGGTGGGGAAACGGGGGCGGAGGGGCGGCCCGACCCGTATTGTGGTGGAGATGGGAGTCAGCTGTGACCTCTGACCCCCCCCCGTTAGGTCACCCGTGCTGTCACGCGCCCCCCGGCACACAAAGCCATGGAGGCGGAAAGGACATTATCGTGGGTTGTATCTGTGAGAGACGCACAGGAGGGCTGTAATTGCAGGTCCCTGTGAATGGGAGTGATCGTAATGACCCGTAGCAGGTGTGTGTGCCTCTCCCGCTCTCTGCTTGAGGTTTTGTGATGGCAGTTTGTGTCGCCTCCATAAATATTCAGCTGTACAAATGGACAGAATGTAAAATGTAATCTCTGCAAGTCACTCTGGGTAAGGATGTCTGCCAGGCAAATTAATAATGGAAAGTGTGTGTATGTGTGTGTGTGCGTAAATAGTTGCACTGCTTGAGCAATGTGGGTTTTGTGGGTGTGCTTGTGTCTGCATATGAGGGTCTGCTCTTACATTCTTGCTCTGTGTGTATGCGTGCGTGCGTGCGTGCGTGTAGATGTGTGGATGTGTGGTAGGGGTGTTGAGGGAGCAGGGGGTAGAGTGTGTGTGTGTGTGTGTGTGTGTGTGTGTGTTGGGGGAGGAGGCGGAGGCTGCAGCATCCCCAGTCCCAGAGGAGCACTCTTAATAAAGCGCAGCCTCATCCCAGATTGACTCCAATTTAAATCTGGCGGAGGGGTGCAAATAGAACAGCCTCCCTGGGGATGGCGGAGTTGCTGCTGACCTTACAACCCCTGACCCATTTAATTCAGGTCAGGGGTCTCCATCCGCTCCACGGGTGTCACTCGGCTGTAAGAGCAGGTCCACAAAGCCATCTCTGTCCCCACATCCCTCATCTCCCCCTGTCTGAATAGCGGGATGTTGCTTAATTGTGGACGTTTGAAAGGGCCACTCCAGTCAGAAGCCACCGTACGTGTCGGGTAACGTGTGTGAAACATTAGTCTGACTGAGAACTATGCTTCTAAAGTGCAGGTGAGCCCAGCACGCTTCTTTCTCATCTGCTGACGAAGAGACTCAAACCAAAGCACGTCTGCTATTTGTTGCTGTTGGAGGGAGACTAAAATTTTTGGGATGAAAGGAATATTTCCTGGCAACTAAATACTCATCATGGTCTAAGTGCACATCTGCACAGATGCTGTGCGTGGAGTTTGTAATGTCTGTGGTGTCTTAAGTGCACTGAGATCGCGGTCTTTTCAGGAACGTTTCTTTGGCCTCTCATGGGCTTACGGCAGCTGTCTTGGTTCGACATGTTCAGCTCAGGGCAGCCAAGCAGTGGAACTACCAACAGCATTAAGGTCGCATTTCACGGGTATTATACAATGTATCAAATGGCGGCTTTTAACTGGAGTGCCCCCTTTAATTTCGGTCCGTTTGCGCCATATTTTGATTAATGCACAAAATCTCTCAGCAAATCCTTTTTTGTTTACTCTGTCCAGGATGTTTATCCATCTGTTCTGGTTATCGCTCCAAACCCTAATGATCCCAGTTGCTCTCCAGAAACACCGATGCGACTGGCGAGCCGGCATCTGCGAGCATCGCTACTGACCTTTCTCAGTGACTAATGACTTTTTAATGCCAAAGCTAATATCGTTCTGATAGACACAGCCATGGGGGGGTGGCTTTTACTGTGTGTACTCTAAACTGGCTCAGTTGAAGCAGAAAACAATAGCCCGTCAGTATCAAATGAAGGCAGCTGAGTTGCTTGGCTGTCAGAAATTGGAGGTGCAGGCATTTCGAGTGCCAAACCCTTACCCCCCCAGATGTCCTCTCAGTCAGTGTCAGGTGTCAGGGGTGCGGGTGTAGGTTGTCAGGGTGTGATTGGGGGGTTGGGGGGGGGGGGTGGTAATATGAAATTAAAATCAATTTGAACAGCCCTTCTGCCTGTGTCTCTGGGGTCAGAGGGAAGAGGGTTGGGGTGGTGGGGGCGGGTTGGGGTGGTGGGGGCGGGTAGGGGGGGTTTCTTTGTGCTTCTTCAGAACGACGTCTTGATCGTAATCAGGGACGGAGGCGCAGGCGGAGCCAACGCTGCCGCTTTAAAATGAGATTTTACTTATTTATTTATTTAGAACTCCTGGCTCAAGGCTATCTGCACGCTTTGTGCTGTCTCCTCTCCCTCTCCATCTCTTCCCCTTACCCCTCCCCGCCTCTGTCTTTTTAACGTGTTCACCCTGCCTCTCGTCCTCTTATTCAGCACGCTGTGTGGTGTAGTTTGTGTGTGTGTGTGTGTGTGTGTGTGTGTGTGTGTGTGTGTGTGTGAGTGTGTGTGTGTGTGTGTGTGTGTGTGTGTGTGTTCAGTCTAAATAGAGTGCATCTGACTCATCTGGTTTGCAGAGACCTCGACAGGTTTGAATCTGTTCTAACGTTTCTTCTCCAAACAGAGTATATCTCTGTCTGTTTTAACATCTGTGGGAATGTGATGCAAACAACGTCTAAATGAAATCCAAACACAGCATCAGCTTTGAATTCCAAGAGTGAGCGCGAGCTGTGCTTTTTCTTTCTGCGTAGAACTGCTTTTATTAAAGACGTGCTTATTTGTGAGGTGGTGGTGATGAGGGTGTTGTGGTGTTTGGCAGATTAGCCCAGCCTAAGAATGCACAAGTGTGCTCTTTTGCGTGTGTGTGTGTGTGTCTGTCTGGCTGCGTGTGTCTGTGTGTGAGAGACGGACTGTGTTTTTTGGCATATGAGTGAGTGAGTGTAGTTTTGAGTGTGTGAATGTGATGCAGTGGCTCAGTGCTCACTGGTGTTTTCGGCGTGTTTGTGACTTTTTGCATGTGAGTGAGTGTGATGCAGTGGGTCAGTGTTTGCTGATGTGTTTCCGCCGTGCTTGTGTGTGTGTGCATGTGTGTGTGTGTGTGTGTGTGTGTGTGTGATGCGGCCGCTCGGTGCCTGCAGGTGTGTTTTTGGTGTGTGCGTGTGAGTGTGTGACGCGGTGGCTCGGCGCTCGCTGGTGTGTCTTCCTCTGTGGTCGGGGCAGGGAGGAGGGAGGGAGGGAGAGAGACTCAGCTGGGCTGTTGAAAGCTGCAGGTCAGGAGGGTTACACCGCTCAGGAAACTCCCCTCATGCCGGGCCTGGCGAGGAAGCGATATTCAGATTACCGCAAATATGTGCGCGCGCTCGCCTTTCGTTTATTAGCCTAGCAGACTCCCGACTCGCTGAGCTCATGTTTTCATATGCCTTCATCATCCATTCATGCTGCTGGATGGGTTACTGACGCCATTCAGGTCAAGCCCCTCGCAAAAGCACACCACAGCGGTGCCTCAGCCACAAGTTCAACTTGTACGCAGCAAGGCACTTTTCCTAACCGCTATGCCACACTAGCTGTGTACCCATACAGTACCCACAATGCACTGGGACACTGCTCTGGTACATGCATCCCTCTGCCTCGCCCTCATCCTCCAGCCCCAGACTCCCAAATTTGGCAGGAGGAGGAGCGTGATTAATGAAAGGACGTCTGGTTTGAGCCCCTGTGTCGTCTCGGGGGCGTCTCACTTCCACCCCGCCTCTCCTTCCCCAGACCCCCTGGGTCTCAGGTCTGGGCAGCCTCGGTAAAAGCAGGTCATTGTCTCTCCTCGCCGCCCTGCGGCCCTGAGACACACCTCGTTGTTTTGTGTACCATGTATGGTGTATTGTGATGTCACTGGACTTCGGAATGTGCAGTTCGTTCTAACCCAGAGCGGGACTCTGAATGCTGTTTATGAGGCCCTCAGAACTCCAGAAGTTATGAACAAGTGGCCAAGACAAGCCTCATAAGAAAAATAATTACATGACACGTTAGCATGGCAGTCACTTGTATTCGTGGCAACTTACATCTTACACATGCATTGACACAGACGTATGCAGAGCGTTTGAGGGTCCAGCAGCATTGCCCCACCTGGGCGTTAGACATGCAGCTCTCTAGTTCCAGGTATGGTTCTGTGGCTCAGACATTCACACCCTGTCCTGGTTTGGCAGTGTGTGGGTGGTGTGTCTGGCTCCTGGGCACGGCGGTGGTTTTCCAGCCAGTATATGAGCACCACCCATTGTTTGGGTTTGAGTCACCACATCCTCACCCGGAGATATAAGACACCTGAGTCAGGAATTCTCTCCTTGCATTTAAAGTGAATGGAGTATTCATGAGATGTTAATATTAAGTACCAAGAAGCTCATCCAACATGCATTGTGGTTTTAACAAACCTGTTTCCTGATGGCAGCTCAGTCTGCTTCATGATACCCTATCTCAGCATCTTCTAGCGTTGCACTTTTACCCTAGAGCTGTGTCATGCTGTCTGGAATCATTTCTGTGGGAAGCAGATGCATCCAGACTACAGGAATAACGACACTGTTTTCTCATGCTGTAAAATCTGTCTCTATACAAACAAACGGAAAAGCGCTTGCTTAACACGCTTATCAGGAAATCGTACCCGTTCCTGCTAACGTTTGCTTTCTCAGTGAAACGATATTCACTTGACCTTTGACCCCGGGTCGGTGTGTCAGGGGGCCGAGGTGGAAACGGACACGGAGGCTGCAGACTCCTTGGGGGGGGCAGGGGGGGGGGGGATTTGTGCGCTGGGTTCCATTTCAGGACTGAAAAGTTGAATAGTGTAGTGTTTCCCCCCCAGGCCCTGCGGTCACCCTGATGGGGGCCCAGCATGCAGGCTCTCTACAGCTAGCTGCCCTTGGACTCCCGGTCACTTCTCCTCCTCGGACACCCAGAGTGGCCACGCTGTCCTGGGCTTACCCTCCTGTTGTTCTCTCACAGCACCGGGCTGCAGGGTGAAACTACAGCACGCGGTCTAAGACTAGAACACGCAGTCCTGGTCCTTCCTAACCCGCCCGTCCATTCTCCGTAGGACGAGGTGATCGTAATCTGAGCTGCTGTGAAATATCGCTCACTTCCTCCCCTCGGTAAGTAAGGCTGCGCGCCGTTGAGGTATGAGTGCAGGCTGCGTGCAAGCTTCGGCTTCGATCCGCAGGTCCGATCCGCAGGTGCCCCGGAACGGTCACGGAGGGGTCGTCAGCAGGTGTTTTGGTGTACTGACGTTTCCTAGGTAACCCTGCTGTTAAAGCGGTTTGTGCGTGATGTGAGGACCCCTCGTTCGAGAGCCACAGCCTGGTTCTGGTGCTCTGGTGCTCTGGTGCTCTGGTGCTCTGGTGCTCTGGTGCTCTGGTGCTCTGGTGCTCTGGTGTTCTGTGGCCCTGCACGGCTTGTACACGCGTGCACACACTCTCAGCTCAAGCGTGAAGCACACATTGTTAAAATCAGATGTGCTAATCCATTTCCTGGACATCCCCAGGGGGTATTAGAAGGGGGGGTAGGTGGGTTGCACCTCAGTACGTTGGGTTATACTGGAATTTGTCTTGAGGGAATGGAGCTTATACAAAGCTGTTCGTGACTAAGGAAGCAAGTCATATGGGTGGGTGCTGAGCTCCGGTGTGTGGTCGGGCTACGCGCCACACACAAGCCCTGAATGTATCCCTGACAGCTCACCCTGTATATGCTCTGTGTGTGTGTGTGTGTGTGTGTGTGTGTGTGTGTGTGTGTGTGTGTGTGTGTCTGTTTCCTGGTCAGAGGGGGGTGTGGGGCTTTGAGGTGCCTGTGGCGGGATGATGGCACGCCATTAACCCCTCGGTCCCCCCCCACTCCGTCGCCACGCGGAGAGGGTGCCGGGGATCAGCTTTTCATGTTACTAATTGGAGTGTGCGAGCCGGCACTGTTAAAGTGCTCCCCGGGGGCTCCCTCTCCCTCTCTCCCCATCTCTGTCTCTCTCTCTCTTTCCGTTTTGTTATTATTAGGCATATCAGCCAGTGCTAGTAAACAACCTGCAAATCTGAATTAGAGACCTGTGAGTGATGAAGCATGAGTCCCCCCCCCACCCCCCACCCCCCACCCCCTGCCTCGCTGTCTGCCTCTCCATCCCTCTCTCCCCTTCTCCTGCATTCTCTCCATCCCTCCGAGCTCCCTCCTCCATTGTGCGTTCCTTGTGTTCTGCTTGGTTTGCCACACGACCGTGCGGAGAACAGAAATGGAGGTGGGGCGGTGGCGGCGGCGGTGGGGGACCACCGTGAAGATTGAGGCGCACAAAGGCCCTGGCAACAACCTTGAGGTGGAAATTAATAATGATAAAAATAATTACTCCCGCTCCCCCCACACACACACGCGCACACGCACTCTTCCCTCCCCTCCCGTCGCCCACCCCTCTCCGCCCTAGTTTCTGTAATGGAGAGAGATGGCCCCCGGTCCCCCTCTCTGTGTCTGCGTGGAGGGTAATGAGGGGTGAATGGCAGCAGACAGAAGTGTGCCGGTGTAATGGGGCTTACACTGGAGACGGGGGACGGCGGGAGTTTGGGAGAGGTGCGCCTCTCCTCAGACGGGCTGAGCCGTGCCGGGGCTCCGTGTGTGTGTGTGTGTGTGTGTGTGTGTGTGTGTGTGTGTGTTCCTGCGCTTTGTGCGAGGGGCTTGCTCTCTGCTGCGGTGTGTGCGGTGTGTGTTTGGTGCCGGTGTGCAGTGAACGCTGTTGGTCTCTCCCTTCCCCCAGATTTCCTCCCTGGTCACTCTGCAGCTGTTGAGTCAAGTGAGCCACGACGACCAGCTCGACTCCCCCAAGTACAAGTGTGCCGTCTCTCTGGACTTCATCCGGGCCATCGCCAGGTGAAGCACAATTTACAATTTCACACACGCACACACACACACGCGCGCGCGCACGCACGCGCACACACACACACTCTCGCTCTCTCACTGTGTCACATGCAGAAATACACACACACTCAAACTCCTACTGTCATTCTCACTCTTCCTCTCTCTGCCTCTCACACTCTCTCACACACACACACACACACACACACACACACACACACTCACACTCTCAGGAGCAAGTGGCAGAGGCTAAGAGCAGGAGCGCATGTACATCTACTGCAAGAAAGCCGAATGTTGGCTGCTGAGCCTGTGTGTGTGTATGTGTGTGTATGTGTGTGTCTCACACAATGAACACTGCTCTCTGAGTGGCTGGCAGAGAGCAGTCACAGCACAGCACCGACCGTCTGTTCCACACGCCCCCCCACAGCACACACCTGCTCACACCGTGGGCTGGGGGCGCCGGGTATACACACAAACACAGATACCCATTTACCCACAATTTCAGACACAGGAACATACAACTGTGCACTGTGTGTGCCTGTGATCAGAGTTATTATCATTCGCACTACAGACTTCAAACAGTTCATATACAGAGACATAAAAAAAGACATCTACACACCTGTACAGAGCACCTGTTACACCAGAACTCATACGCACTCATATATCTGATACATTCAACCAATCAATGGCCATGACCACATATATGTTCAGACCCTTTACTTCTTCACAGGCTGTGCGGTCCATGTAATCCAATGAGAACACACGCATAAACAAATGCACGCGTGGTCTCTGGCGCACACGCGCACACGGCCACTCTCGCATACATACACGTGGTCACGCATGCACAGGCATGTGTGTTCTGGCACACGTCGTCACTCTCTCTCACACACACACACACACACACACACACACACACACATATGCATGGTCTCGCACACATGCACACATCCACAAATCTGAACAAAAATCTGGATCTCACAGATGTGGCCATATAAAAAAAAAAAATAATACTGTACCTTTTCCCTCAGCCATCCACAATACCAGTTGCTCTCACTGCCACACTCTCATGCACTCACTGCCATACTCCTTCCGCCGCACGCACACACACACACACGCACACACACACTGCCCTGCTTCTTCTCTCGGTTTAACACTGCTGTCTTCCCCTGCTGGCTCTCACACACATTGAGTAATGAATCTAATTGCTCTCTTTCGTACAGTTGCACACTTTCTCACATATCTACCTCGCGTGCGTTTCTCACCTTTGTTACCAGCCCTGTGTGTGTGCTGGATTCTGGCAGACCAGCAGCGGCCTGCATCTCATGCATTTTCACACAGCCGACGCGCATCAGATCCAAAACCCATTGTAAAACAAAGCGCTTAATCCTCTCTCTGAGCTGCGGCTGCGGCGACTTCCCGAAGTCCGACAGCGGAGGTGGCGTCGCTGCAGGTGGCTGTGTTAATGACATGAAGATATCAAAGCCCAGCACATTGAGCCCCGGTCCCGGCGCTGCACTTTCGCAGGCAATCTCCAGCGACTTAACAGCCGAGAGTAATTAAAGAGGCTTAATTGAGCAAGTAACGAGCCGAGCGACCGACCCGCGAGAGGGGGAGAGTGTCCCGCGGAAGAGCGCAGAGGAGGTCTAAAAAACTGCTAACCCAGGACATGAATGAAGAGCAGGAGTCCAATTACTGGCCAGAGAGCGGTGCTTCATTTGCTTTCCAGAGAGCAACACTCTGATTACTGACCAGAGAACAGTCCTCTAGTTTCTGACCAGGAAACAGCACTCCAGTTACTGACCAGAGACTCGCACTCCGAATACTGACCAGGCAACGATGTTTCTGTTACTGGGAGAGAAAGGCACTCCAGTTACTGACCGGAGAATCGCACTCCGAATACTGACCAGGCAACGATGTTTCTGTTACTGGGAGAGAAAGGCACTCCAGTTACTGACCGGAGAATCGCACTCCGAATACTGACCAGGCAACGATGTTTCTGTTACTGGGAGAGAAGGGCACTCCAGTTACTGACCGGAGAATCGCACTCCGAATACTGACCAGGCAACGATGTTTCTGTTACTGGGAGAGAAAGGCACTCCAGTTACTGACCGGAGAATCGCACTCCGAATACTGACCAGGCAACGATGTTTCTGTTACTGGGAGAGAAGGGCACTCCAGTTACTGACCGGAGAATCGCACTCCGAATACTGACCAGGCAACGATGTTTCTGTTACTGGGAGAGAAAGGCACTCCAGTTCCTGACCCGAGAATCGCACTCCGAATACTGACCAGGCAACGATGTTTCTGTTACTGGGAGAGAAAGGCACTCCAGTTACCGACCGGAGAATCGCACTCCGCATACTGACCAGGCAACGATGTTTCTGTTCCTGGGAGAAAAAGGCACACCAATTAATGACTAGAGAATGGGGCTCCAATCACTGACCAGAGAACATTGCTCTGATTATTGACAGTACTCCAGTGTCAGACCAGATGACAGCACTCCAGTTATGGACTGAACACAGAACAGCGCTCCAGTAGCAAACGAAGCAGAACGGCTGTCCGTTTAGGTGAACGGACTGATCTGAGAACGTAGTTCTACTAACTGACCAGGATGCGGCTCTACGGTCTGTCAGCAGAGCATCCTGTTTGTCTGACCTTGAGAAAGCACCTTCAGAAGCCAGTCAAAACAGGAGAGGCGGGCCTCCCAATGGCCAGGGGAGAGATGTGTTATTAATGAAGGCCTGCTGCAGTTGTGGGGTGGAGGGCTTCATTCATGCAGGAGATATAGCTCTGTATAGGGGGTGAGAATAGAAGCAGGGGGGTTTCTTTAGGGTGGGGGGTGGGGGGGGGGGGGTTGTGAAGAGGACTGAAATTGTTCAGGGACCCACATCTGGCTGTGTTGTGAGAGGGTGAGAAAGGGGAGGGATGTGCGACCGTGTGACCTCTGGAGCAGCCAGTGGAGGTCATTGTGTCCTTACCACTGACACACAGCATAGTTCACCTGGTGTTGTCTGAAGGGAAGACCCGCTATGATCTGCACAGGCAAATTGGCATATTCACACATCACCCATATTACTTCAATCCGTAATTGCGGTGTTATGTGGAGTTAGTATGTGTGGACAGGTGGTCTGAATGGCATATTGTAGGCAGATGATGGATGTGTGTGCGTTTCAGCCCAAGTCCTGCTGCTCCTGGTCATGGAATACAAAAGCCTCCTGTGGGATTCTGCCAGTTGGAGAATAACGCCTGAACTCACTCCAAAAAACATGCAGCCAGAGATACAGTGCAGATAGGCAGGTGTGCGTGTCAGGATTTGATACAAGTGATGACCCTGTTGTCTGTGAGCTGACTGCCTGAGTGGAGATGTTTTCGGGGTTAGCCAGAGACCGTGAAACTGCTCCTGCTTCAGAACGGTGTTCGTTCCTCACAAAGAGAGGGAGACTCGTACAGATGCATCAGAGACAGAGACTCGCAGAGATACCTCAGAGAGAAACTCGGAGATGCAGTACATCGGACAGAGAGGGACTTGCACAGATGTACCAGAGTGAAGGAGACTTGTAGAGATATGTCAGAGAGAGAGAGAGAGAGCAAGAGAGAGAGAGAGAGAGAGAGAGAGAGAGACTGACTCCCACTTGATAGACTGCAGACAGGTCAGGAAATTTCATCAGTCTCCTGACTGGAAGTGACATGCTTTTAGAGTATCACTAGAGGGCAGTTTGTTCCTTTACCTGTATAATCTGAATATTTGGAATTTCTCAGTATTTAAATGGGAGGATTTTTCTGATTTCTGGCAGAAGGGTGATACCGCTGATAAACATACCTGTACATGTGTATAAGTGTCCCATGCCTGAACAGAACAGCACTCTCTGTCTCTTAAGTGTTGACATCTCAGAGTTTGAGCTCAAGGTGAAAGCCTGCTGGAAGGCAGTGGAGTGAATCCCCACCTGGCCACGCACTGTAAATAAATGATTGTGCAGGACTGACCGCTCTTCCTGTTTTCCCTCCCTTCTTATAGGACGGTGGGCTTCGACATTGTGCGCTACCTGTATGACTTCCTGTGAGCCCGCCCCTGTGAAGCCGCGCCGCGAGAGGGGAGAGTACCGTTTGGACACTGAGGTGAAGCCACGGCCCGGGAGGTGCGGGCTGTCTGAGAGCGCTGACATCAGCCTCCCTCCCAGAGGGCTCACACCCTGAAGGGCAGGGCTGTGTGTCGATGCTTGTCTGCTGCTGGGTGAGGGAGACATGGCGTCATCTCGATGAAACGCTGTCTGGGGCGTCAGAACGCGCTCCCCTCCATCCCACTTCCCTTCCCTCTCGCCGAAGGATCCGCAGTGACACAGAGACCACACCGAGCGTGCATACAGTACGCTGCAACACACACCCTCCAGCCGGGCCAACAGGAGAAGGTGCTTTGTGAGCTGGACTTTTTTTGTATGTGTAAACAATAAAAATGGCTGCTTGTTTGTAAAAAGTGAGTGGATTGGTATGGTGATTGTGGGAGGGGTTTTGGTGCAAAACACTTTTTTTTTTCAGGCCACAAGGAAATATACAGGAAACCCTCTGAAGTTTTGTTTGAAGGAATCTGCTTAAACACACAGCACCCAGTCAAGGTTTCATGGAGGTTCAGTCCATCATCCAGAGAATCTCAGTCTGTCAGGCACCCGACTCCCCTGCAAGTCAGCATGCCCTGCAGTACTGGTGTCCTGTGACGACTCACTCTTCTGCAATGCATCTCTCTTGCAGTGTCCCCGTGACCATGGTGCTGCCGAAATTATGTCTCTTAACATCGGGAGCCTGCATTGTCAGAGGTAGTGTACCTTAAGAGCAGCTCCTTAACAGGACAATAAAGCAGAGAGCCGAAACCCCTAACAGCCGTCTATATCTGTGCACACGTGTAAGCCTGGAGCCAGATCACGGCACAAAGAATTCCAGGTAAAGAGGTGATTGTGCAACTTCTTTCTTAATTCTTCATTTTCTGCTCTAAAATCGCCAGGACACTGCAGGGTGATGAAGAACTGACCATGGCAGCCAAGTGGCATCTTGTGATCACAGCCATCTTGTAGCGCGTGAGCTGTTTTATTTATCTATTTTTGAGTTTGAGAGGGAAAGAGGCTTGGCCCATCCCAGCTGCTGTATTCTCGGCGATGTGTTTAGATGCCCTCACAGTTCCGCAAGTGCATCCGAAGTTCACGCACTCCAGTTTTTTTCCGCATGCCTTAAACAAGAAATGAAGGGTCCTAGAGGGTGCTGAAGAAGAAAACTGTAAGGAAGTTTGTTTTTGGTTTATACTGGTAGATGGCAACATGCCCACTTTATTTAAAAAAAAAAGGGCTGTGGCGTAAGTTTAATTTCAAAAGTGTGTGTGTGTGAGTGTGTGTGTATGTGTGTGAGAGAGAGAGAGAGCGAGAGAGAGATGGGATGCTGGTGTCCGGTGTCTCTGTCACACGCTTCAGTGTGTTGGAATTGGGGGGGTGTGTGACGATGTGTCTGAAAAAAATGAAGGGACACACCCTCCCCCCATAAACTACAGCGACGGCTGTGGGTGTTTTTAATATTTCACGCCAGAGGAAGTCCTTACTGACCCTTTCCCCTGCTTTTTTTGAACTGTGTTGCTTTATGCAAACTCTGATTAAGCCCACCGGGCCCTGGGACAGGGGCGGGTGCTCTCCGTGTTCCTCTCCACATGGCTTTATGTGTTATTCGAGGGAAGGAGGTGGAGGGATTTGAGAGCGAGGTGTTGCTGGGGAGGGGAAGGGAGAGGAGAGGAGAGGAGAGAGAGGGGAAAGCTGTTTTCCAGCACACTGACAGACAGAGAGAGACAGATGGAGTGAGCGCGTGAAGAGAAGGAGGGGAGGGATGCAAGTCACATGCTGTTTGTGTGGGCTCCAGAGACCCGGAGAGGGACCGAGCCATCGTTCGGGGAGAGGGAGAAGGGGAGAAAACATTATTATCGCCTCAGACTGGCACCGTAGCGCCGAGTTAATTCAGAGCAGGAGGGAGAGAGACGGGCCGCACGGGCCCGGCACAGAAAGTTGGAATACGGGATGGAAAAACCATAAAGAAGAGACAGGGAAGGAAAAAAAAAAAAAAAAAGGGAAAAACATAATCATAAAATTGGGCACAATGATACTGTAGAGAAATGGCAGAGAGGATGGGAGGAAGGGACAGAGAGGAGAGGAGGGGGGGGGGGGGGTGGCAGTTTCGCCAAGCGATAGAAAAGACCGTGAGGAAGAGGGAGGAGGTGTGACGCTCTGGAGCCTGAGAGAGAGAGAGAGAAATTGCCTCGGGTTGGGGGGGGGGTTAGAAAGAAAAAGACAAAGAAGGAGGGAATGAACAAGAGGACCATGAAAGCCATGTAGGAAAGGAGGAAGAAACTAAAAGGGAAAAATGAGTGAAAGGAAAGGAAAAGGTAGAGGGGAATGTGTGTGTGTGTGTGGGGGGGTTGGAGGGGAGGGATAAAACCAGGGATAAAGAGAGGGAGTGATAGACGGAGAGAAAAGAGGGAGGGGAGAGGGATGAGAGGAGGGAGGCCGTCTCTGAGCCTTATGCACGTGTGGAGCTGGTGTCACAGAGAGAGGGTGGGAGGAGAGAGAGAGAGAGAGGGAGAGAGAGAGGGAGAGGGAGAGGGAGGGGGGTGAGGTATTTAAGCACAGAGCAGGACAGCGCAGGCAAGCTCTCAACTCCCAGCGAGTGAAGGGAGGAGGACTGGAGCAGAAAGTAGCAGCCCGTTTGGCCACAGACACGCGCACCCTCACGCCACTCTGACACCTTCCCTCGCTCCGCTCGCCAACTCCACACCTGGACTCCTAGTTTCTGTTGGAACTGTACCCGCCGGCCGGCCCTCCCCCCCCCTCTCCAGCACCCCTCCCTCTGTCGTCTCTCTCTCTCACACACACTCGCTCGCTTCCCTGGCTCCCGGCGGGATGGCGCGGGCCTCTCTCGGGGCCGCCCTGAGCTGCGCCCTGCTGGCCCTGGCGCTGGGCAGCGGCATGGATTTGGGGACCCCCCCGGCGGGGTTCTACCCCCGCTTCAACCCCTTCTTCTTCCTGTGCACCCACCACGGGGACCTGGAGGGGGGCAGTGTGGCGGAAGGGGGGGGCGAGGTGCTCCTCACGCTGCAGATCGCGGGGAACCCCACCGCCTACACCCCCGGACAGGAGTACCAGGGTGAGTGCACCCCCGTAATTTCGCCTGTGTGCATGCTGCTGTGTGACACCTCCGTATTATCTGCCTTTGTGATTTATTTTTTTTTCCCTTATTTTGGTTGTGTGTCAGTGTGACTCATCCAGTTAAAAGTGTCTTGGAGCTCATCCTAAACTCTGATTGATCGCAGCTCTGCCGCGCCGTCGCCCTGTTGCTCTCTCTCTCTCGGCAGAAGTGTTTCGGGGCGCCTTGCGCTCCCCGCCTCGCTCCCTTCAGCTAGCAGCAGGGGAAGGCGCAACCTGCTGAGCGCCCATTTGCACATTAGCGGTTGCAACCCGCGCAAAAACCTCTGCCATGTGATCTTGTTTTCGTAATTGTCCTTAAACGGCACTAGTTGAGGATGAAAGCAGTTATCGCGGTGCGTTTGGGCGGCGTTCCCGTGCCGGCGACGGCGTGGAGCGGGTTTTGCGCGGCTCGTCCTCAGCTGGTGTGAACGCGTGTTTATGTAACGGCGGTAAGTGCTGGGTCCCGGCTCTGCGCTGCGCTCCGGTAGCCGCTGCCGTTGCGCTCTGATCCGCGTGCTCCGCGTGTGGGCGGTTTATCCCGAGGACAGAACTGAGAGGAAAAAAAAAAAAAAACCTTGCTCTCTTTCCCGGTGGAGTTTGTGCGAGGCGCTCCGCAGCAGACAGAAATAAAACCGAGAGATCAGAAAATAACGACTGCGGTGGGTGAAAGGAGAAAAACGAAACAAACAGAAAGAAACAACAAAAACGCATAAAGAAGAGAACGCCACACCACTCACACACAGCGGTGTGGGCTTCTCTTGGATGCACTTCTGTTCTTTTGTGCTGGAAGTCGCTATGGATAAGAGTGTCTGGTAAATGCATGTAGTGTAATGAGCTCTCCCGTGCTCATGCACCTGGTCTGGGACAGTGGGGTGTCAAAACAGGGCCTCAGTGCACCCACATGGTAACCTCCCGCCAGCGTGAGTTGAGGAACTCTCGCTGTCCGGGGTGCCTGACACCAAAGGCAGTGAACCAGGGAGATGAAGGGGGGGGGGGCATTCACATTCCTAAAATGCTGTCGCGTTATACATGCTCATATTTTCCATTGTAATTAAAAGGCGCCTGCAATCTGCTAACCTCCCTCAATTATGCCCGTCACCCGTAATGCCACACCAGGCACTTTGCGGTTTGCTGCCTTGTTTGTGAGCGCTACGCTCGGACTGCACTCCCCCAACCTTGTGGTGACAATAGAATCCCTTTTTCGAATTTGAGGGAGATAAGACCTGGAGACAGAGAGAGGGAGAGAGAGAGAGCGAGAGAGAGGGAGAGGGGTGGGAGAGCGAGACGGGGAGTGGGGTAGTGGGCTCGGTGGATTTTTTGGATTGCCGTCTCTGTGCTTTGAGTCCCCGCTGAAGTACCTTTTAAGCAGCATTAGCAGGGAGTGGAGAGCTCCGCTCTGATTGCTGGAAGAGAGGTCGGAGCCAGGGCTTGCGATGGAAATGTCAGAATGGTGTGCCTGCTTCACTTTTCCTTCCCCTTTGCTTTGGGGTTGTTCTATCCTCTCCTTGCTTGCTGAGGGTGGAGAGGAGGGACGGAGGGAGAGGAAGACAGTGAGGAAGAGAGAAGGGGTGATGGTCATGAGTGGGAGCTGGGCGTAAAATCCTGGGGTGTTTGCACTGAACAGCAGTCTCTTTGGGAAAGTGTGTGCATTGGAAAGTGCTGTGTGCTGATCACACACACGCACACGCACACACACGCACGCACAGATCTGATCTCACACATCTTCAGCTGTACATGCACCTGTGTGTACACACGACAGACACTGAAGCAATTGCTAGAGACTGTGCAAAATATCCTACACACAGACATAGGCAAAGATACCCACAACCACTGTTCCACTGTGCATGAGTGCCAGACCATGAGCAGCTACTGTTCCAGTCTGCTAGTCTCTCCGCCTGTCAGCGTGAGTGATGTAGTGGTGTACACTCTGCCAGTGTATGTGCGCGTGTTCTTTGTGCTGTAGTGTGTGTGAGTGACATGGTGTTCTCTCCTCTACAGCGTGTGTGCTGTGGTGCTCTTGCTGTCATTGTGTGAGTGCTGTGGTATTCTCTGTGTGCTGTGTGTGCTGTGCTCTCTGTGCTGCAGTGTGTGAGTGTGTGCTGTGCTCTCTGTGTGCTGTGTGTGCTGTGCTCTCTGTGTGCTGTGTGTGCTGTGCTCTCTGTGCTGCTGTGTGAGTGTGTGCTGTGCTGCAGTGTGTGAGTGTGTGCTGTGCTCTCTGTGCTGCAGTGTGTGAGTGTGTGCTGTGCTCTCTGTGTGCTGTGTGTGCTGTGCTCTCTGTGTGCTGTGTGTGCTGTGCTCTCTGTGCTGCTGTGTGAGTGTGTGCTGTGCTGCAGTGTGTGAGTGTGTGCTGTGCTCTCTGTGCTGCAGTGTGTGAGTGTGTGCTGTGCTCTCTGTGCTGCAGTGTGTGAGTGTGTGCTGTGCTCTCTGTGCTGCAGTGTGTGAGTGTGTGCTGTGCTCTCTGTGCTGCAGTGTGTGAGTGTGTGCTGTGCTCTCTGTGCTGCAGTGTGTGAGTGTGTGCTGTGCTCTCTTTGCTGTGGTGCTCTCTGTGTGCTGTGCTCTCTGTGCTGCAGTGTGTGAGCGATGTGGTGCTCTTTGCTGTGGTGCTCTCTGTGTGCTGTGCTCTCTGTGCTGCTGTGTGTGAGTGTGTGCTGTGCTCCCTGTGCTGCTGTGTGTGAGTGTGT